>NW_020185336.1:1376173-1409725 GCF_003031525.2 Neophocaena asiaeorientalis asiaeorientalis
AAAAAAAAAAAAAAAAAAAAAAAAAAAAAAAAAAAAAAAAAACTAAATGGTGACAATAGAACCTGATTTTGCTCATTAGTACAACTATTAGTTCTATTATACGTCCCTTTTTTTTACTTGTAAATAACTGGGACTCCTTCCAGAGAACAGTCTGCTAATAAATTACGTTTTGTTCATTTTTTTAAAAAAATGTCAGCTTCCCAACATTTATCCTGGTCTAATGCATTTAAATGTTGTTCAGATAGAAAGCCTGAAGTAAGATACTTAATGAAAAGCATGTTCAGCTGCAACCATATCCTGTTCCTCCTAGCCTTTACCTATGAGGAGTTTGATACCATTTAGAACAAGTGATCTTAAAGGTACACCTCTATCAATAGAGATCAACAGTTAAACTATTTTTATTGATGTTTCTGTCACCTTCACAGACCATGCACTGCTTTGTTTGGGGATTTTTTTTCTGGTACCAGAGTGATTTATTGAAGAAAGTGGCAAAGAACCAAAATTTTGTATTTGTTGAAAAATAATACAGTTGGAAAGACGAAACAAAAACTCCCATTTTCCAATTCTCATATTCCATGAATTGATTAATAGGCAAAATATTTTGCTTTTTTTTTTCCTTTCCATATGTCCTCTCTCTCTCTCTCTCTCTCTCTCTCTCTTTCTCCCCCAAAGCTCCTGACACATCATTTTACTGCAAGTTTGTGCTGTACTTTACATCTGTTAGATAAGTTTCTAGATTAGAGGCGGCAGCCTGGGAGTGTGTAAATGTGCCTAGTTACTATTACTTTGAATGTATAGATATGTTCTCTGTCACTGGGCATTATAACGCTATCATCAGTCACTTCAGAGTATTCTTTTCAGCAATCTATGCCTTACTAGAAGATTACTATAACGATGATCATGCCAAGATGAATATCATTATAGGTCGTCACAAGTATAGCTCCCTTTGGAGATGGAAAGATTTATCAGGGGGCTAAAGAACATTAGATAACTGAGTGTTTGCAAAATTAATTTTCACAATAGATTAATAGGTAAAATAGACACTTTCACAAACATGCTGTTACTTTTTTTTTTATTTTGGTGCTTATTTATTTGTTGACTTATAATTGGCACATAACATTGTGAAAGTTTAAAGTGTACAACGTGTTGGTTTGATATATTTATATATTGTAATATGATTACCACTGTCACGCTGTTACTTTTTAAGTAAACAAGGGAGAGCTGATGATTTGGCTGATTGGGGAGAATTTATGTATATTCATGTAAATATTCTTGTATGTATATTTAAGCCATGATGAAAATAAACCTCAAGTTGGTCATCTGTACTGTTCTGTGCTTTCAGATAACTCTTCATTAGCAATTATAAATTTAAATACTTTTCAGGTCCGGGCTGGCAATATATTCACATGAGCAGGTATAAGACAGTAGCAACTGTGACAATGGCAGGGAATGAGTAGTGTATACCCAAGCGTGTTAAAATTCAAACTCTTAAAACTCACCATGCTGGCTAAATAAAATAACTAAGGGTTGTCATATATGCTACTCTATAATAATTTTTCCCCTTTAACTTTTAAACTTTCCTGTGGTTCCTATTTTGTTTTTACATTGTTAGTAGCTTTAAAAAAAATCTGTATTAATGACTTATATTGGATAGTATTTATTCTTAAAACACCTTACTGATACACAAAACTATTCCAGCTGAAAAAAGGGAAAAACAGGACAATTTTAATAAGAATATTAACTCTTTCTGACTATATGGACTCTATTTAGTGAACTGGAAATTAACTGAATAAGAAGTCAGCTTCCATTTTCTTTACACCTCTAAACATAACATCAAACTTGAATAAATGTGGGCTCAGATAGTAAGAGAATTAAATGCAAGGCCCTAAAGGCAGAGGTTTCTAGGAATGCGCTTATAATAGAGTTTCACCTGGGATTCAATTAAATATTTAGTGAGAGTGGCTGAAAGAAAGGTTCTGTGCTGAAAGCTGTGGGGAAGACAGAGATGAATACGACACAGTTTTTGTCCTCTAGAATGTCATGATCGATGGCAGCTAACACATTTCACTTAGAGTGTGAGGTGTATGTGGTGGGGACGAGCCCCCACCTCTTTCTCCTCCAGCCCCTACAAAACTGTTTATATTTGCACAATCCTATCATCCTTTCCCCGTTTTGTAGGATAAAGCATCTTTTTTCCTGTTCAAGGCCAATACCTCTGCATGTGCCCTTGATCCCATCTTCTCCCTCTCTCTTCTCAAGAATTGTACTATAAATCAGTGGTCAACAAGTTTTTTCTGTAATAAACCAGATAATAAATATTTTAGGCTTTTGCAAGACATATGGTCTCTGTTGCAACTATTCAACTCTGTTGTTGCAATGCAAAAGCAGCTGTAGATGGTATGTAAACAAATTGATTTGTCTGTGTTCCAATAAAATTTTATACATGGGCGCTGAAATTTGAATTTCATGAAATCGTTATGGGTCATGAAACGTTCTTATTTTTTCAATCGTTAAAAAACGTTAAACCGTTATTTGAGGGTCATACAAAAAGAAGTAGTAGGTCACATTTGGCTCTCAGCCATAGTTTGCTAACCTTTGCTATGAATAATTGCCATTTTCCCATATCTTCAGCCATTCCTTTTCTACTTTCTTCCCTTTAGCCTATAATCACACTAAGGAGAATATAAAAAATATTTAACAATGACCCTGGACACTGACTGCTGACTCTAGATTCTGAATAGATCGGAATAGATTCCACCATGGAATCAGAATAGATAAATCTGCCTATCAGATCTAGTAGGAGCCATAAGCAACTAGTGAATAATTTCAATGTGTATAGGACAAATACCAACCCAGAACACACCTTCTCATTTCATTTGAAAAATGAAACAAAGCACTTTTTGCACTGCCATCTTGATATTACTCCACTTCTCTCTTTATATCCAATAATTTGGAAAATTACTGTAATTTGTCATCTCTCATCTATTCTTCCATAAGGCATCTGCTTCCATCATTCCTTTAGAACTGACCTTTCCAGAAGAAACTATCCCTTAAAAATTTTTCAGCCCTTTTTAAGTGTTCTATTTCTGTCACTTGCATCAAACTCCCCTAGGCATCTTCCACTTTTCCGACTTTTGATTCTTGGTTGCCATGGCAGGTTCCTCTTCATCCAGCCCTCTTTCCTGCAGCCATTCCCACCTGGTGTTCCCCAGCACTCTCCACCCACTGCTCCCTGTTCCCCGTTCTTGCCTTGCTGGTCTAGTCCCTGGTCTCCCTCTTTACACCTGGCACTGGGTGGGCAATCGCAAACAGAAGTGTAATCAAGGAACACTCCCCCTCCCCCCCACCCCGCTAAACTCCTGCATGACTCACTATCAGGATACTTAGCATGGTCCCAAGAGTCTCCACCATATGGACTCTTCTTCCTGCCTCAGTCTTACCTTCTATCAAATGCTACATGTTTTTTTTTTTCCATCCCACTAATAGGGCACTGAACATAAAATGCAACTATATACCTCCATGTATTTGCAATGCTATTTCTGTCACCTAAAATACCTCCTCTTTTCTTCTCTGGCTATTCCTACTCATCTGTTAAGATTCAGCTTCTGGGCATGGGGTGGGAGGGCGAAGCTGGGGCGAAGTGAGAGTAGCATCGACATATATACACTACCGAATGTAAAATAGTTGGCTGGTGGGAAGCAGCAGCATAGCACAGGGAGATGAGCAGGTGGGATAGGGAGGGTGGGAGTGAGGCTCAAGAGGGAAGGTATATGGGGACGTGTGCATGAGTATGGCTGATTTGCTTTGTTGTGCAACAGAAACTAACATGGCATTGTGAAGCAATTATAATCCAATAAAGATCTATTAAAAAATTAAAAATAAATAAATAAATGAATTTAATTAGAATGAAAAAAAAAAAGATTCAGCCTCTGAATTCATCAAACTGCTCTAAGAGCCTTTCCTCATTGTTTCCATTTTATTTTCCAATTTGTATTGAAAGTACAACTTCTCTCCTGTAACTATCCCAGCTTCACCATTAATAGGTAAGCAAGGGATGATGAGTCACTGCCACTCCAGGTCCTACTCCAGCATCTGGTAAACAGGTCTAGTGAAGAGTACTTGGCAAGGCATGGGACTCAGAGTGCCTGGGTTCCGGACTCAGCAGCACAGCTTACTTGCTGTATGGTTTTGGTCTTATACTTTCTAAGCGTCCTATTTAAAATGGGAAACCATTCATGAAAAAATACTTTTGGGACATCGACTATGTTTCAGGCACTTTTCTAGGCACAGAAAAAATTCTCACCTTCGAGGAACTTCATTCTAGTGGACATAGGAGAAGAAGGTGAGAAAGAAAATAAATAGGTAACAAGAAAATAACTAAATAAAATATACACTGTATCATGTGCTAAGTGCACAAGGGATAGGGAGTGAAGTCTTAGGATGGAGAAGGAGGGGGCAAATTTTAGAGAGTGATTAGAAAAAGCCTCACTGAGAAGTGATTTTTGAGCAAAGACCTGAAGGAGGTGAAGAAGTGAACCATGAGAGCATCTGCAGTGAAGAGAATTCCAGAAAAAAAGAAATGGCAAACACAAAGGATATGGCCCGTTCCAGAAATAACAAGGAGGTGAGAATGTTGGAAAAGAGTGAGCAAGGGAGGGAGAGAGGAGGAGACGAGGGCAGAGACGTGTGTGAGGTGATTGAGGCATAAGAAGAGCACCAGATAGTCCTGTCATTTGTAGCCCCTTGTAAGGACTTTGAGTGAAACAGAAAGTCACTGGAGGGTCTTAAGCAGAAAAGTGAACAATACGAATAAGGTTAAGATGACTTTGAAAAACAAAACAAAACAAAACAGGGCTTCCCTAGTGGCGCAGTGGTTGCGAGTCCGCCTGGCGATGCAGGGGACGCGGGTTTGTGCCCCAGTCCGGGAGGATCCCACGTGCCGCGGAGCGGCTGGGCCCGTGAGCCATGGCCGCTGAGCCTGCGCGTCCGGAGCCTGTGCTCCGCAACGGGAGAGGCCACAACAGTGAGAGGCCCGCGTACCGCAAAAAATAAAAAAAAAGATGACTCTGGTTGCTGTGTTGAAAATACACTGTGTGAGAGTAAGAGTAGAAAGAGGGGCCAGTTAGGAAGCTGTTAACAATAAACCAAATGAAAAATGATGGGGACCTGAATCAGGTGAAGGTGATAAGACATGGTTTATTCTGAATATATTTTGGAGTAGAGTCCAAAAAGACTTGCTTGATTTGGGATTAGGGAAAACAGAGGAGACAACCTGGACTCCAAGGATTCTCACCTGTGCAATTATAAGGAGGGCGTTAGTGTTTTATGCCTGGAAAGCCTGCAAAAGTTTTCCAAGGGATAAATAAGAATAAGAGTTTAGGTTAGGTCAAATTAACTTTGAGATGTCTATTATATATTTAAGTGGAGAAGTCAGATAGGTAGTTTTACCTATCTATCTATATGTATGAGTTGAAATTTATGGAAGGACTTTAAGCTAAAGATAAACATTTTCCAGTGAACAAATAATATGCAAAGCCTCTAGATTGCAGACAAAGGAGAGAGACAGTCTGAGGACTGAGTCCTGTGCACCCCAATGTTTAGTGACTGGGGAAATGAGGAATAACCAACAAAGGAAACTGAGAAGAGCCAGCAAACATGGCAAGAGGAAAACGAGGAGTGTAGTTTCTTGGCAGCAAAGTAAAGAAAGTTTAAAAAATAAATAAAATAAAATAGGGCGGCGCACAGGAGGGAGTAATCAACTCTCTCCAAAGCTAGTGATGGGTCAGGTAAGCGGAAGGCTGAGAAGTTACAATCATATTTAGAAACTCAAAGGGCACTGTGACCTTGATGAGCAGCTTTGATGAAGTGGTAGGGGCAATGCCAGACCACAGAGTGTAAATAGCTCTCTCAAGGAGTTTTGCTAAGTGAGTGGATAGAAATGAGGCATAGATGAAAGGTGATGTGGGAGAAAAGAGACTTCACTTTTAAAGAAAAAAAAGCATACTTACAAGCTGATAGAAGTGATATAGTAGAGGGAGATACTGATGATATAGGAGAGAAGAGTAAATACCAGAGCAATATCTTTGGATAGGCAACAAAGAATGAGATCTTGTGTACAAGTTGAGTGTCTGGCCTTGATAGCAACACAAACAGTTCATCCATAGTGACAAATAGAAGGTTGAGATATGGAGGAGAGCCTACGACATTTCTCTTCTGCTTCTATTTTCTCAGTGAAATAGTGAACAAGATCATAAGCTGATCACAGAGATGGGGGGAGGAGGTGTTGGAGTTTTGTTATAAGAAGAAAAAGAATGTCTTCTGGATGGGAAGGGACTTAGTGGACCTGGAAAATAAGATAGGATTAGTGACTGCCACCTAGACTCAGTTGAAATTAGTGGTTATGAATTTAAATAGAAATAAATCAGTATAGTTGTACATTTTTCTTCAGTCATGTTCAGCTGGAAACAGGTCTGAAATAGGCAATGTAAGGTTGAACCTGAGGTGGGGTCATGCCAGGAATGTATTATAAAGCAGGAGAGATGGGCAAAGGGAGTTGAGGGTAAATTTCAGGAAGTGATTACAATGATGGGCCACGGAATCTAGTTTATTTGGGGAAGAAAGGAAGACATGAGTGGAAAGGTGGTGGGATCCATGCATGGTAGGTCCCAATGGGGTTGAAGGATTATAAGAATCATATTACTAGGGGGAGGAAGCAAGTAAGATAGGAGGCAGTTAGAGAATGGAGATCATGGAAGGGTTACAATTATTGGTTATGAACAGTTGTATGGTATGTACACAGGAGGAAAGTAAAAGATAAAGCTATTGGAGAAGGTAGTCAGAAACCTACCACTGAAGGGCTTATTTACATGGATACAGATATAACCAAGAATTAGGTTATGAAGGTATGATGTTAGGGAGAGTAACAGTAAGACAAAAGCTAAAATTTTCAGGGAAGGAGGGGGTGATATGGGGGTTGTAGATGGCTGTGTACAGAGATAATGATAATTTGTACCTTTCAGGTTACTGAGGATTAAAGAAGATATGAGTGTACTAGTCCATAGTGAACTCAATAAATATTAACTTTCATTATCCTACCAAGTCCATAGCTGACAACTATGTTGCAAACACCAAAGCATATCTCACCTTAACACTGGCTGATGCAGGATGAGTATTATACTAGAACAGATGCTTGGTTTTCTGTCCAGATTACTGTTGGAGACGGCTGCAGGTGTCTGAAGGGAATGGGCTTAAGGGCACCAGGAAGTCAAATTCCTGTGATGAGACGATATTGGTATATAATACAATTATATTAATCAGAAATTCCATAAAATCATGATTTACCTATTTGAAGAAAAACTGGTAGCTTTTTTCTCTTTTAATTAAATTTCCATTTGAGCCACTCTGCCCAACATGCTTATAAAGGAAAAATGTAGGGCAAGAGAATCGGTCAGAGATTGTATCAGAACACTGGCCTTCCCAGCAATGTGAGTTCTCAGTATTCTGGAGGATGGTGTTCATAAAGTCTTCACAAATCAAGGACGTAGGCTCTCTTGTTGTTTATCATTATGTCATGAGAATAGGCTAGATTCTTCATTGAAAATAAATGTGAGTGCTTTTCCACACTTTTTCTATTTATAGAATTTCTGTATTTCTTTGGCAACTCTTAAAAAGCCCTCTGAAGATTTCTTTCCATGTATCTGTCTCATCTGAGAACAGGTTGACATTAAGGCTTTAACTTGGAGTTCTGAGCTGTTCTTTTTGGAATAATCTACATATTTTTGTTTTGTTACCAGATCCAGAGTGGTGACCCAATATTTTATGATATACCCATAAAGTTTGCAAATCAGTGAACATTATTTTTACTTTGTTATGAAGAGCTACTGTTTAGATTTCTCTGGGAATACAATTTTGTCCTGCTCCCAGCTTTTCTATTTTAGCAATGAACAACCAGAATTAGAAAGAAATCGTTATTATCAAGATCTGCAGGGGCTTTTGAAACTGACTTCTGCCATTGCTAGATACACATGAGAGTTTTTAATGTGTAATTTCTCTATCTCCACTTGTGATTTAGCACTCAGGGATAAAAGAGAAAGCTGAGTGGTAGCGAGACAAACAGCAGGAGTTCCCACCATTCACTTGGGTATTGGGGGAGACTAAAAGATTTGGGGGGAAATAGATAAAGCATTATGGAAATAAGGTGTGATGGATCCTTCATTTTCTCTTAGTGGGAACTTTTTAAATGTCTGTTTCAACATCCTTTTACAGAGTTCACACTTGGGTAGGGAGAACACATAACAGTGTGCCTTTCCTAGGGTTCTGAGTGGAGATGAAATGATTAGGGGTATTAGCCTGATCTAGCGAGTGTGAAACAGAAGTTTCAACACTCTGTGGGGGAATGACCTTGGAATTACATTTAAAGCTCAGGCAGATTTGGAATCAAAGAATGAGAACACAGGAAGGGACTGTGAAAGCTGTCTAGCTCTGGAAGCAGATGATAGAAAAAGGTAGGAGAAGGTGGATCTGAAAGAGCAACTTCAGGGGTAAAAAAAAAAAAAAAAGAGTCTTCTTCAGGAGGTGAGGCGGAGAAAGTGAGATTATGTGATAAAACTAAAAATGCAGAGAAACTATGTTTGAGGAAAAGCTGACCACTGTCATTTTATCAAATAGCTGTTCTTGTCAGAGGCCTGAATCCAGTGCAGAGCAACTGATGAGAAAACATCATTCACCTATGGAGTGATGGTGCCTCCTAAGACATAGTTGGTGAACGTGTGCTGGAGATGGAGAGAGAAAGTAGGAGAGCGAGGAATGTGGAAGATTCAGAATAGTTGGGCCAAACTTCTCCAGTGAAAATGTATCTACATTAGCCTAAATATAGAAACTTAAAGAATTTGTGCCCTGACAGTGTTCTAGAAAGCAAAGATGGATGAATCTTCATTTCTACTCAGCAAGTGAAGCCTTTTTTGGCTTGCTCTGTTGTCAACAGGAAAAATGTAAACACGTTTTAGTTTGCATTTATGTGAAACATAAAGCAAATTAGAAAAGCTAGAATATATTTGTCCCAGGAAGACAATGACTTTTAGCTAATTCTAAACCATTGGTACTTAACTGAGCTGTTAATACCATTCCCACTCTATTCAAAACAAATTGTCCACTCTGTTCCCTTGATTTTTCTTTTTCCCACAGGATCACATCATAATTCATCCACAGGCTCACTGATGTATTGAATTGCCCTCTAAAATAAGGCCTTACTTACAATAATATTCTACAATATCAAAGGCACATTTTGCCTTCTTTCATATTGATATTTTTACATTGAAAAAGTGACAGCCATTTCTGGTACTTCCCCAATTTAATAGGGCTCTGAGATGAAGACTTCATAAAAATGCAGGGTCTATTAGCTCAGATTATAAATAGAAACATCTTCACAATATGAAACACCAGCTCAGAATTATTCCTTCAGGCAATCTCAGCATCACTAAGAGCAGATTAAGGAGACAGATTCAAAGAATTCAAGAATTCAAAAGAAGTTTCCCTTAAGTAAGCCATAAAACCCTTCACTACTATATATACACAGTGTGTGTGTGTATATATATATATATCCTCAGTAAAATATATATAACCTCAGTAAAACAATTACCAAAACAAGTTGAAAGGATAAGGAAAGTTAGTAGTGGGAAAATATTTTTAAAAGCTAATTCCCTTTTTATTTAGACTGGAATAGAAATTCCTAAAGGAGTAGTTTTGAAAAATGCCATGAATATGGGCTGTATTAATTTTTGACATAATTCTGTCTAAACCTTCTATTTAAAGACTATCCTGTCCACAGTAGATTCTTCATAGGAATATTGAGATACCATGATTAAATATGCTGCTCTAATGTCACGTAAAAAAAAAAATGACGCTACTAGTAGGTTTTATGTGCTTGCTCGTGTTTACGCTTCTCAATTTTTAGGACGTAATGATTTCCAAACAATTTAGATGCCCTGTGCTTGAAAATAATAAGTGTTATGACCTAGTGAAGCTCTTATGTTTTATGTCACAACACTTAAAGTCTTGTTTGCCATCTTTGTGGTAAGTCAAAGACTTTTGGTTATAAATAAATGATGTGAAAATAACATTATTTCCTGTGTAAATCTAGTTATAAGATAAATATAGCTATATGGAATAGTTTGGATAATTCAAATTCAAACGTATTTATTGGGCACTTTGCCATGTGTCAGGCAGTAATGTCACTTAATCCTCAGAGTACCTTGAAGGGTATGCGTTACTAATCCCAGTTTGCATCTGAGGAGGAGTGAAGTAGTTCTTAATGTCAGACTATTAATAAATGGCAGAAATGGGACTCCAATCACGTCTTCATACCCCATGGCTATGTTTTACCCATGATACTTCAGGAAAAGCAAAATTCTGTGATTAATTAATACCAGTGCATATTTTGAGGGAATTTTCACTTCATTATTGCTTAAGTAGGGTTTCTCCATGAGTCTGAACACCAACATAATAAGGCAATTGTTGACGACATAATTTAGCAAACCAAAACGTTAGCTTGTGCAGGAGCAGGGTTGAGCAGAAAGTTTTGAGTTCCACATTACACTTTCCTAGGTATTTGTGTGCTTCACCATGAGTATGAGTTATTTTCACAATAAAAACAAAATAAATTACAATTTAAAATACTTTAAATTGTTTAGAAACAATGTGTACTATCATCTTTTATCACTTTTGTAAAATGGTATGCTACAAAATAAAGTGTATAGATCCACCCAAATGTTGATAGTGGGTACCTCTGGGTTGTTATTGTAACAGGTTTTAACATTTTTCTTAATTGTGTTCTTAATAGTTTTTTAAAAATGGTTTTCTGCACACCTGGATCTTGTTTTTCTTATCATTATCATGACTTACTTTTATAGTCAAGAAAAAAATCCACAAGAAGAAATATACTTTCCATTTTGAAAATAATGATCTGCACATGCACTCTTATTTCCTGGGTAAAACTTGGGTACTCTCTGGAATATTTCAGTCAAACCTAAAAGGAGAAATCATTGAGAAACAGGGCATATTTTGAATTCTATGCAGATACTTAATAGAAAAAAGAAATACCAACTGCCAATATACAGATGAAAAGATGCTCAACCTCTTTAATAATCAGGGAAATGCAAATTAAAATCCAGAGGTACCAATAAATCACACACACACACCTCAAATTGGCAGATTTCAAGACTGATGATATCCAGTGTTGGCAAAGGGCTATGATAGCAAGCTTTGGCCTACTTCGTTGTGGAGCAGCTTTTTTTCCCCAGTAATTTGGCACTATCTGTCAAAATTTTGGAATGCCCAACGCTTTTGACCAGTAATTCTATGCCTAGGAACATATTCTCTGGAAATACATAGGTGCTTATTATAGCACTCTTTGTAACAGTGAAAAATTGAAAAGCATTTCAAATGTCCTTCCATAGGGAAATAGTTAAATGAGTATTGACACATTCATAACATGGGATGCTCTGCAGATGTAAAAATGAGTGTGGCTCCTACGTATGTTCCAAAGCAGAGGACACCAAGATAATGTTTTTACTGTACACAGAAAAAGTCTTGAAAAAAGACATAGTCAGCTTTGACCATGCTTACCATTAGGAGAAGGGAGATAAAGAAGAAACTTTCAGTTTTACTTAATATATTTAATATTATTTGAAAAGATTTTCACAATGCTTACTAATATACTTCAAATTTTTAAAAAATCAGAATATGGCTAATGTAATCCCAGATGCCTATCCAATGAATTGAATTCTGTACTTTAAGTCAGTTAGAATTCCAACTTTGACAAAAGGACAAATAATTCACTTTCTGCTTTGTAATGTTTTCCAGGGTCTCAAACTATAAATGGGTTTCCGTATTGTAAGCTCCTTCTCTTTTCCCACCTTCCCCTGGGAGGAAAGACAGGTACGTATCAGAAAAAGCAATCCAGCTGCACCTTGTTATTTGAGGAAAATCCTCTGAACTCGTTCAAATGTGCTTCTACCTTTCTTAAAAGGCTACTAATTAAAAATACATTTTAAGCCAAGATAGTGCTGCTAGGAAACAATTCTGAATTTATGTGGTGAAGAAACTGCTTAGAATGAATCTGATACAAAGAAAATGTTGCATTAGGTTTTTGGGTAATATTTTTATGCAGGGTACCAGCATTGCAAAAGACAGATTTGTGAAGTAGAGAAGAGCAGGAAGTCAGACAGACCTTGGTTGAGTCCATGTCTTTCACTTCACCTTGTGATTTCTGTCAAGATACTTAACATCTCTAAGCTTTCGTTTCCTCATCTATAAAAATGGGGTTAGTTGTAATATCTTACTACGTAAATGTAAAAGCCTACCATATTATTGGCATCCAATACATATTATTTTTATTTTGGTTTTGCCATCTAAAAATTGTCATTGCCATCTGCCTCTGCAAGGATTAAGTCACTAGCTGCTGCAACCTCTGACCGTCAACACACCCTGAAAGGAGTTCAGGGTGGAGATCAGGAATGAGGCCCTCTGTGCTCTGGGAAAAACTGGCAGAACAGGCCTTCAGATATTTAGATATTTTCAGGAGAAGATTTTATGAGCCCAAATTCTTGTATCTCCTCATATCTAGAAAAGCACTAAAATCATGAATGGAGACATCTGCTCCTCGTGACTAGCAGCAAGCCTCTGTCGACATGTGTGCTTCACTGCAGGTACTGCCTTCACTAAAATCATATACAACACTGACATTTGCCTTACTTCTCTGGAGCAGTTCCTCAGAGCTATCTGAGATGCTGTCTCCTGGGCTATAGTCCTCATTTTGCCCCAAATAAAACTTAACTCACAACTCTCGTTGTGCATTTTTTTTTCAGTCAACAGTTCAGAATTACACAGTATTTAGCAAGTCGCCCAAGGTAGTTTATTTTTTAAATATTGCTTTTCACTTGAAATCACCAATTATAGATTCCTGGTTCCATGCATTTCTTTAAGATGAATAACGTTCATTTTTTAATTTGAAAAGTGATAAGGGTATACATTTTAAACTTATACAGTGCTATATGTCAATTATATCTCAATAAAACTGCGAGAAAAAAAGTAATAAGGGTAAATTATGCTAAATGTAAGAAATACAGAAAATAAAACATCTCCTTCACCTAATCAGTCAATTAGAAAATATTTATTAAGCACCTCTTTAATGTGCCAGAACCCATCCTTGGCGCTAGGCACACAGAATAAATAAGATAGATATGGCCACTATCCTCATGGCCCCTGGTTAAGAATTAATAACCTAGAAATAAGTGACAGTAAGCCCAGATACCTATCCACATGCCACCCACTTCTACTCTGAATCTTGGACTCTTTGAACTATTTAATAATGAGACTGTCATGCAGTGTCAAAACAGTATATTAAAATTTTCCCAATATGCTCACCTCCCTTATGTATTAGACCCTACCCTGTCTTGTTTACTCAAGGACACTGAGCCAGCAATTCTCTCCTTCTGCCACGTCATTAATTGTTCATTCTCCACTGGATCCTTCTCATATAAATATGCTGTTGTCTCTCCCAGTTAAGAAAATGACAACCTTCTCCCAACACCGCTTCCCATCCAGTTACTGCTCCTCTTCTTTGCTCTCCTTTGTAGCAAAACTCCTTGAAATAGCTATCTACACATACACTAAATCTTCTCCACCCATACTCTCTTAAACCCACTTAAGTCAGGCTTTAATTCCACTGACCCACTAAGGCAGCTCTCATCAAGACCAGCGGTGATCTCCATATCGTTAAATGCAATGGCCAATTCTCAATCTGCCTTTTCTTGGCCTATCAGAAGCAGTTGACACAACCAATCACTTCCTTCTCTTGATGCACATTCTTGTGACCCATGATGTCACATCCTTTGTCTTTTCTCCTACTTCACTGTTTTAGTCCTTCTCAGTCTCCTTTTCTGGTAGTCCTCTTCTCCCCAACCTCTTGATTAAATTGGAGAGGGTCAGGTCTCAATTTTTGGATCTTTTCTCTATTTACATTTACTGCCTTTGTGATCTCATGCTCTCTCGTGGTTTTACATATCATCTCCTTGCTGAAGCTATATATTTTGTCCAGGCTGTTCTCCTAACTCCATGCTGCAATACCTACCTGCATCCTCACTACCTCTGCTTGAATGTATAATGGATATTTTAAACTTTTTATCCTCACCTGAACTTCTGATTTCCCCTACTCAGTCCTGTTATACATGGCCTTCTCCAACTCCACTGATCATACTTTGATCCCAGTTGCTCTGTTATGTTTGTCTTCTCTCTTTTTCTAGCACTTCACAACCTGTCAATAAGTCCCATTGCAACTACCTACAAAACATCCAAAATTAGACCACTTCTTACACCTCCACTGCTATCACCCTGGTCCAAACTTCATAAGAGGTCTCCTTTCTGCCTTTTTTCTTTTTTACAGTTTTTAATACAGCAGCCTGGCAGATCCTTTTAAATGTCTAAGTCAGATCATGTCATCTTCTTCCCAAAACCTTTCAAGGGCTCTTCCATTTACTCAGAGTAATAGTTTTTCACTAGTGAAAAGGGTCTGTATAAACAAGACCCCTTTACTTCTTTGACTTTATCACCTACAACTCTTTTCTTAGTCATTCTTCTTAATCATTCATGCCATCCCTGGCCTCACTGCTGTCTTTTAAGTGGAGTCACTCCCACCTAAGGGCCCCCATTCTGGTTGTCCCCTCTGCCTGGATCACTATTGCCCCTGGTAACCCTTGACTACCTCCTCCACTTCTTCCAATTCTTTCCTTCTCTCAGTAAACTGTCCACCTTATTTAATACTACAATCTGCCCACCCTCCTACTCTGCACTTCAGATCTTACTTCCCCAGTTCTATTTTTCTTTTTTCCTTATCACTTTCTAACCTACTATATGATATTCTGGATAGTTTACATATACAGAATCTATATTATATATAGATTATCATATATATGATATATACATTATATACATTACATGATATATACACAGAACAGAATATTACATTAATTGGTAATTGTCTATCTTCTGTTGCTAGGAAGTAAATTCTTGTAAGGAAGGTATCTTCATCTCATTTGTTGATATGTTCAAGGCCCTAGAATAGTATCTTGCACATAAAATAGAAACTTAAGCAATATTTGTTGAACGAATGATTTAAAACCACTGATTTTATTGCAACTTCAAAATAAGTTAAATCCTACTATTTTAATCAACTTCTACCTTCATTAGAACATCAACAAATCCTGAATAAGAAGGAAATAATTGAGCTTGATGACTGAGAAGTCTTCTCCTCTATCCGTGGTAAATCAGCTTTTTTTTTAAACAGATAGAAAATAACATATTTGACCTTTTAAAGCTATAACTAAATGACAATGGAGATGTGGTAATAGTCACATACCAGTTCCAAATTCTGATTAAAATATAATTGAAATGTTCACAATATTTTACTTAAATCATTTCAAATAACTTCTATCTTTCCTAACTAAATGTACTTTTAAGTTGCATGCTCTTTGCTAAAAATATTTTCTTCTATTAAAAAAAAAAGCAAATCAGTTAGATAAAAATTCCAGTAGTAAAAAGAATAAGGGCAGCTAGAGACAAGCGCAGCTCTAGCTCTGCAGTCCAGGGAGATGCTGGGCATAGTTAAGGAAGATGGATGAAACAACCTGGTCTAGTAAAGGTAGAAAATCCCAAAGCCTCAAATTAAATGTGAGTCGATTGATGTTTCAGCCAATTCAGGAAGCCAGATAACTGTCACCCTCAGCGTGTTCAGGAGAGGGACACAACCACATAACATATCTCAACTACTAGTAAGAGCTAACTAATTGTTTGATCTGTTTCAGAGGAGTTTGAGAATCTACTGCTGCTTACAAAAGCACAGATCCTCGGTAAATTCAGAAAAATGTCATTCAGATTTACTCCTGGATACTCCATAAAGACTTGTCACCAGAAATCTTGAAGATTATGAATATTCCTGAATAATCATGTTTATTCCAACGTAAAACTTTACTACTAAGAGAGAATACTATGATCAGCTGGAATTAGAATATGCAAGATAAATGTCCACTGATTGGCATTTCTTATCAAAAGTCCTAAAATTCATTTCTAAGAATTTATGCAGAGAGAACAATCATAAATGTATTTAAGCACTTAACTCTAAGGATCACTATGAATAATGGAAAAATATAAGCAATCTCACTGTTTGGAAATAGAGGATTTACTATGTAATCTGATATACCTATGGTGTAATACTATTCAGTTATTAAAATTATGAGGTCATTGGATAACTGCTGATATGAGAAGAGATTCATAATATATTGACAACTGAAAAAAGGAGTTAATGATACATAATGAATTGCTTGAGTATTTTTGTTTAAGTATTACATGTTTATATACATATATACTTACATGCATATACATATACTGTATTTCACTATATATATTTCACAATATAAATCTCACATATATTATATATATACACATATAATATATATATATATATTTTTTTCACTAATGCTGACAAGATCAACACCAAATGGTAATAGGGAGTTTTAAGAGATTCATGAGTCCTAGGAAAGTATATGCAAAAAGTTGTGTGTATCGGCTTTTCATTTTTTCCCAGAAAGCTTCATCTAATTTTCAAAGGTCTGGTAGTCAACACTTTTACTTTCTCCACGTCACTCACTTGCACAGAACAGTCCCATCAGTGATATTCTGCATTCAGCAAACTAATTTTCCAGGGGAGGGACTAGAGTGTCAGGAGTGTTGGGATGAAGTTATCAGAAGTTCTGGAAAGGAATAGGCAATTTAAAAAATATCTTTGAAAATTCTAATCACTGCTCCAAGGCTGTGATAGCTATGTTGGGAAACTATCAGCAAGGACACTGGAGTGGTGAACAGATTTCCACTGAGAGCCTGCATTCGAGAAGATATGTGAAAAGTCGTCGGTAGAGAATAAGGCAAAAGGGCTTTTCCTTTATGAACGCCTGTAATCTCCAATATGTGAATTATACAATAAGTAAAAGAACATGACAACCTTTTCTCACGGTCTAAAAACATCCATTTGGTAGAGAGGATGTAATTACGTAGCAGGTAATCAGGTAGAAAGAGGCCAGAAGCTCTAGACAGGGACTGAGCCAAAATTTGAACTCTGAACATTAACTGATCCTTCAGATGAATATTCAAGTAAAAGAAGTTGATTGTTTGATGGAATATAAAATACTGACTCCAAATTCAAGCAGTCAGAGCAATACAAGATGTTATAATGCAACATTTTCTTTGGAAAGGCATGCTTTTCAGAGAAAACCTTGCCATATAGAAATATTTGATTTTTTAAATATATGCAAAATGTTCCTGTGATGTTATTTCTAGATGCATAAATTATACAAATTATACAGAAACTATGTTAAAGATAAATACAGAATGACTACAAACTACCAACCACAGAAATGGATTATCCTTTCCAGGCAGGCCAGGCAGCTAAATTCTCCCTCTAATTTACCAGAATCCAGAGTTCAGGCTTTAGAGATTTAGACTACGTATGTAATTTAGAATGCAGCCAGAATCCTGTAGGGACAAGCCAGCAGGGATTCCTGTGGAAAACAAAGAACTGGTGCAATAAAACTGGAAAGATCAATGAGGTGTCTTGTGGAATAGGAGGGGAAAGTCTACATGTGTCTCCAGGGCTTAGTGAGCAGAGAATGATGAAGAGAAGCTGACTTCACAGTTAAGCATTGGAAGGAGCTAAAGAAGAGAATGCCTTGCCCAGCAGTAGAGCAAAGGACAAGTTCATAGGTATTAATTATGTTTCCCATAGAATAAACATAATTTTAAATGCAAACATAGAGGCTTTCTTGGTACTGGGTAAAAGAATGCCAAATAGAGGATGAGATAAATTTTATAAGCTTCTTTCTCAGAAAGAATATCAACTTATCCAACACTGTTTACACTAGTAGAAATGTTAAACACTGGGCTACCAACTAAAATTAAAACACTAGCAGTACACTGAATTTAACAATAAAGACAGGGAGTAATTTGCCAAGGCAAGCCACTGAAGCAAATAATATAAACAAGTTCAACAGCCTATTCAATGCATTTTAGAGCAGAAAAAGAGAGAGAACTGGTTGCCTGCCAGCACCTTGCCTCAATGAGACAATGCACTCTGCTCTCCAGGAATAGTAATAGGCTAGAGGTTTGGGCCAGAGAGTATTGTAATTTCATGTTGTTTCATTGGGGATGGACTACGGGTCAATTACTTCTAGCATTTCATCTTTTAGGTTTACTGGCATATTACCAGCAACTCTGGAGATCTCTCAAGTTCAAGAATTAGGTGTCACCTGTGGATTTATTCTGATTCCCAGTACCTCTAGTTTTAAGTCAAGAAATTTCCTTACAGTTTGCTCTGGCACAGTCACTAAGAGACACCCTTAACCAAGAATCAGTCTCACATGAAAACAAAAGAAGCCCAAGCATGTATTAAATTAATTTTTAAAATTTATGCCATTTTTATATCAACAATCACTACTGTTATTGCTGATTTCTTTCTTATTATTAACCATATCTCTAGAAGGTAACCACTTGATTGCAAATATAAATCCACATTCATTCAAGCAAGAAGGTTATATAAAGAAAGCTGTGGAAAAGAAATTCAAAAATCATCATCAAAATGCATTTATTAAATATCTTGTTATCCATTAGCCGTACAAGTCACACTATAAATTAGATTAAGAAACAAAGCTTTTGTCTTCTTGGAGTTCTCAAAGACAGCTAAAAGGCTCTATGTAAATATGTTAAAAATACACATTCATTTGGGAAAAATAACCAAATATTGGACAAATCAGTGAGGCTTTTATATCATGTCAGGTGAAACGTCACATAGGAGTGGGGAAAAGTGGGTTTGTACATGATAAGGAAGAAGATCAAGTTGATTAACCATAAAAATTCAGTGTCCTAGTTGGGCAGGGTGAAGGAAAAAGCAAATTATTGTCTATTCCTGTTTCTCTATTAAGGGAGGCATGGTAGACCTAACACAAAAGCACAGAGTAAAAACAATGCATATTGATCTATCCGTTTTAATGAAAAAACTTAGAGAAAATGCTGTAAGTAATCAAAACATCCCACTGTATTATAATAAACATAAAGATAGCATGGAGTTGCATACAAAGAGTTGCATGAATTTTAAAGATAAAGGACAAAACTCAAAGAAAATTTAAGCCTATCTTGGTTGCTTAAATATCACTTCACCTTCCCAACCTGCTACCCCATGATAGTTCATATTTCCTAAAATCCATCATTAAGAATATTTCTTCACCAAATGTGGGGAACTTCTAAATATATTTGGGTGATTTTGAAGTAAGAAGTGATAGAAATTTATACATAACGGTTTTTGCTATTTGAGAATTGGCTAAGGCAGGTACCTAGCAATGGCAACAGATGCTAGATCTTTCATAAATGAGGTGTGTGTCCCTAAAATAGCATTCACAAATGTATTGTCACATTCCAGAAAATATGTCAAGATTCAGTGAAAGAGAAGCCATTTCATTATTCTTTAATGAAGGGGAGGGGGACACTTCAACTGAAGCAAGAGACTATTTCTATTCTTGGAGAGGTTATGAAAAAAATGGGAGAAATGTCAAGGCAAAATACTAAGGAGGATGTCATTGAAAATGTCAATGATCCATTTCAAAAACAATTCCATGAAATAGCTCTTTAAGACCATATGAAAATAGTGGAAGACTAGACACACTCCTGTCTTCCCCAAGAGTTATGGAGGAAGAGATGGAATGGAAGTGGGGGCAGTGGGTAAGTGGTGTAGAACACAGAATTAGTTAACTCCTTTATGGAGATAGGAGAAAGAAGAGGCAGCTAATACAATCTTCAAAGAAGCAAGAATACCAGGGGAAGGGATGAAGGTAACGCTGGAAATTAGAATCCCAGGGCCTTAAAATGGCCTGTCCCACTTTTCTCCTACTGTTTTGGGGGAAATAGCACAGTTAGAGGCAAGATAGTATATAATGATAATAATAATAATAAAATAAATTAAACAGTGCACCATGGGAATCTCAAATAGGAAGAGCTTAATTAACTAGGTTTCTCTCAGGGGTATTTGTACTTATAGACATTACTATAGTGTAGAATGAAAGATTTTGCCCCTTTAAGGAATTGTAGTCACTACTGAACTGCTAAGGGATCCGGTTGAAGCAGAGCTGGTTCTTGCTAATGATGCTAAAGATAAAGGCTGGATTTGTCTTCCCCTTTAACCACAAACAATCTAGTTTTGTTTTCCTTACCCCTCCTCAGGAGCCAAAGGGAAAAAAGCTCCATAGTTTCCTCAAAGCAGAAGCTATTTCTTCTTCACTTAGGATTCTCAGTGCCTGTGCACGTGGTAGATAATAAATGTTTCCTGAACTGAACAAATCAAAAAGAAAAAGGGAAGGCAAACAGCAGTTCTAGGTCATAAATTTAATTAAGGTGAGGGAAGGAAACTCTAAGATCAATGAGAAGAGAAGAAAATAGAAAGGGGAGGATGGAGAAGAGGAAAAGCAAGCAAAAGAAGTGAGGAAACATTAAGAGGATACAGAAAGAAAAGTAATATAATAAGTATATATAAGTGAGTAATATAATATTTCGTTGAGTTACCATAAATGAAATGTGAAAAAAAATTATGAGCTCTTTGAGAGGAGATGTTACATTCTGAACAATTGCTAATAATTCATAACAAATGAGTTTAAAGTTAGTGATAAATTTTTTCTCACATGTACACTTATAATACTGATAAAAGATATTCATTGATGACAAAAACTCTTTCAGCTACTCCTCATATAACATTTTTGTGAAAGAGCAGATAAATATCATTCATTATATGTCTAGGATCCAGGGATATTGTCATTTGGAAAATTTAAGGTGAGGTTTCTGATGTAAAGGGCCTTTGGGTCCCCTGTTGTTCAGTCTCTGAATATCTTTACCATGTGGTCAACAAATCCCAAAAGCTCAGTATTCACAAGGTCACGGCTGGTAAACCCACTGGCGCTCAGTAAGTAGCTTCCTTCCCCCTTGTTTTGTCCCTTTGCCATAAACACGAAAAAGCAGCATGGCACTGAATGTGTCAGTAACAGTCGAGTTTGTTATCCACCATCCTTGTCTCCTGACATTTGAAGACATTGATTTATCTTCTGTCTTGGGGCAACAAAGACAATAAAGTGATGTGAAGAGTAGAACTCTGGACTGCTGTGGATAGTTCTTTTGGGGAACCCACTGAGATAGAGAGAGGAAAGGGAAGGCAGAGTTTCCTGCTTGATTGTTTGTTTTATAGATCCTTTTTTCAATTTCCCTTTGGAGACTACCATACATCTGATACAATATGGAAACAATGGCTATATCCAGTGCAACATATGGTCTCTTTGCAGATCTTAATTAATACATATTGATTAATATTAATGCATATTATTTATTCATCTACTTAATTGAAAACACAATTCAAAATCTTGTTCTCCTGTGATATAACATTTAATGTGTCCTATGACTGACACACAGGAAAGAATTACCTATAGTGGATCATGACTAAATATCACTTTTGGAAGAATGAGCAGATTCCACCAGAATCTATGTCTGTGCCAGTGTCTCTGTGGCAGAAGCAGAGCACAGTCTTACATACATTTCTGTTTAGTGTGTTGCATTGAAGGGTTTAACACATGTTTAACACACACTCTAGAAATTCTGAGTAATTTCGTAAAGGTGAGGTCAGTAAACACCCAGCATAATATAGCCTTAAAGACAGTTATTATCTATTCGACACCTGACAAAACCAATACTTTAAATGACAAAGCATGGTTTTTATGTGGTCATTGGATATTGACATGTTCATTGATGGCGGGAATCATGTGAAATCGTATTCAGCTGAAATGTATGGAGACGTTGAGGAAACCTTAGTCAGTTCATTCTTAGGGAAGAAGTAAATAGCATGCCCAGATTCACTTTGAAGAAATCTGTTTAATCATGATCAATAATAAATAAACAAGAGAAATCTGAGGTCAAATGAATCTACATTTTAAAACTTTGAGTCTGCACGTCCTGGACTAACTTTAAAACAATAACAACAACAAAACTACTACTGTTTGTCAAGCAACCAGAATATTCGACACTTTATATTTAAACTGACAAATGCACAGAAAGTTTGTGTCGGCATATCTAATTAAAATGAATTTTGAGAGCATATTATTGGTTCACAAATGTGCACATTACCCTGGAGTTCAAAACCAGATTGTCTTTTCCATCTTTAGTGTTAACCTAAGAAAATCTTTTTGAAAGAAAATCAGGGATCTGTGAATGAATGAACCTCTGATTTCACATGTAAACTTCTGTGTGCATTTTTATAAGGAGAAGAGTCATAGTTTCATGGGAAACAGAAACTTTCGAATGTTACCAATTCTGGTGATGTCAAGAATGACTAACTATACCATTAAATCAACTGTGTAAATATATATCATTCTGTCAGCTTCTCCTGTGGGTTTTATAACGACAGCCTCACCACACGTAATTCAATGCCTTTCATCTAGTGGCTTCTCAGTATATGTTTGCTATTGATAATGATGACAATAGTCCAAGTCATGATCTCATTTTCCAAACTGTGATCCTCTCTTTATTCTCAAGTTCCCCTTAGGCCAGCCAGGTTTTAATTCCCTCTCATCTTGGCAATAAACCTGTCATTGTGATCAGATCAGACATAAAATTTTCCAAGGCTAGCACACAAGTTCCTTCTTCTGCATGCAAGCTTGCCTCATTCTTGATCCTATCCTTGATAACAAGAAGGTCATCTTGTATATCATCTGTCCATTTGTAGACCAAATGGTCTACAAGGACAGGTCATCTAAATTTTGCCAAGTTTATTTTGTAACCCACTGCCTAGTTCGTGATTAAGACAGAGATGACAAATTTTTCATCTCAACAGCAGGAGGAATACGCTTTTTCTTTCCTTCCAAAACAGGTTATTATAGAATTTTAAAATGTGAGTCAAAGAAGAAATATCTAACGCATTGAGAATAGACCTGGTCCACAGCATAAAAGTTTTCATGAAGCTCCACATATGCTTCTCTTCTTAAGTCTATGAGAAATTTGTACCAAAATATTTGCTTTTCTTCTCCCTAAGAATGAGTTAGATTTGAACAATTTTATCTATACCTCTAACAATGCATTTTATTCATTTAAATAAGAAAAAAGCAACAAAAATCTTGTAAACATAATCAAATGAATGTTTACAATCTGGACCATATATATACCACTGTTCTTAAGCTATGGCTAAGGTATAAATATAGGAAAATTGTTTCTTTTTTTTTTTTTTAATTTACTTATTTATCCTTGGCTGAGTTGGGTCTTCGTTGCAGTGCACGGGCTTCTCATCTTGGTGGCCCCTCTTGTTGTGGAGCACGAGCTCTAGGCACGCAGGCCTCAGTAGTTGGGGCACACAGACTCAGTAGTTGTGGCTCCTGGGCTCTAGAGCGCAGGCTCAGTAGTTGTGGCACACGGGCTTAGTTGCTCCGCGGCATGCGGGATCCTCCCGGGCCAGGGCTCGAACCCATGTCCCCTGCATTGGTAGGCGGATTCTTAACCACTGCGCCACCAGGGAAGCCCAGGAAAATTGTTTCTTAACTGATAATTTTTTTATAGAAAATTGCAGTGTTTTGGATGTCTATAGTTTAGCTTTTTATTATATGTCATGTATGCTTGCTCTAATTATTTAAATGTTACAGGAATATGGGTTTAATATATAAGAAACCCATCATGATCCCACCCCATAAAAGAGAGCTACAATTACCAGTTTGGCATACATTAGCAATACAGTCATGTATTATCATTTTAGTAATATGAGATAATTATTCACACAAACACAAAAATATTTTGCCACTTTCTTTTTTTAACTTAATAATATTTACTTGATATATTTCCATATCCCGTGCATTAGAACTACCTCATTCTTTTATTAAAGAGCTATATAATATTCCATTATGTATTTACTATAATTTATTAAACCAATACATTATTGACAGGCATTTGGAAGGTTTCCTATTTTTCACTCTTCATCAATTTATCAGTGAACATCTTTTACGCACCGATATGAGTGTTTCTGTAGAATAACTTCAGTGAGATAGAAGATTCAAAGGAATTAATGTTTTAGTAAATATTACCTAATACCCTCAGAAAACACTGTAAAGAATTTACATGTCTACTGATAGTAAATAAGAGAATCTGTTCTGCACACTTGCTAATGTTTTTAAAATCATGCAAAAACAATTTTTTAAAGCTGGGGTTACAAACCCAGATGACTTCAGGGCCAGAGAGATAACAAAATATGTGAAATAGCACAGAATAAGAAAATGGAAAGTAGTGGAAATTCAGCAAATTTAATGTTTTAAAAAGCCAACTCTGATAGCCAGAAAATATATATCTTCAGTTTTCAGGCTGCCAGTTTTCAGCCCTGTCTTAATGGAATATGTTTGTTTTAATTCTTTACTTTTAAAGCGTAGATAGTTCTTTACTAAAGAAACCAGTACAATTTGTGATAAGATCATTTCACCACACGTTATTTTTACTGTATTTTCTTTCTTTACATTTTTTTTTCAAGTTTTACAGTTATGAGAAGAATTAATTGTCTCCTAGATCTAGGATTCATTTTATGTGGTATTGACTTCATCAATATAAATCTTCATAATAGACACGTTGAAAACAATAAAAAGCATCGTCATATTTTGCCCATTCATAAATACAATTTAAAAATTCTTGTCAACTTGGTGTAAAGCTTTCACATTTACATATGCTCTTTTTAATACTCATTATTCATATATCAGTAATAGAGGGAAAGAAAAGGAAATACACTACTTGTTCTGAACATAAGCAATATTCTGCTAAGATTTATATTTGACCTAGTGAAACATCCTTGAGAAGAAAAAAGAAATCCCATTATTTTAGTTTGACAAAAAACAGAAGAGGAAAATTTTAGTTTCCTTTTGGTAATGGTGGTTATCTTGTGGTCTGTGGGAAAGGGTGAAGGCCAGGGAGAAAATTGGTTCTGCTCTCATTTTTCTAGTCCCACTGCATCAATAAACCTCTGGAAGTTTCAACATAGAGCACATAATGTGAGCATGAGGCAGCTTGGCCTCTGTTAGCACTTTGTTATGCCCTTTAACCTTACTGATTTTCAAGTAGACGTGGCTAAATAAGGGATTCGCATTGTTACGGGATGAATCAAAAAGTAGATTTCAAAGCAGAATGAGTTTCCCAATCAGTCTCACATGAGGGTGATGCTGATTAAAAGGAGAGTTTGGAAACACTCATGTCATTATAATTATACTTTTGTGTTTCTGACCGTTACTTATGCTGTACTTATTGCTTTAGAAATCTAGAAAGTAGAATACCTAGAGATAAAATTAAGCATAAAATTGCAGCCATTTTTCCAACCCTTCCCATTTATATTTAACAGAAAGGCTGAAGCTACCATCTCTGCTGGCTGTAAAAGAAACTAGTTATATGATGTTGACAATTGGAAATCAAACCTGTGTTGAAGAAAATTCCCTAAATGTTTGTCTTCAAGATATACCATATTATCCTGTTCTGAAAAATCATTTTGGAGACTAAAGAACTTTAAAACTAAGGGATTTTTTTAGGTGTTCTGAAATAGGTTCCATCTGTTAGTTTTAATTTTTTCTTAATATATGAGGCCATGTGAGAAATACCGCATACCATATATTCATTTCTTTTGATTCTTACAGGTAATCATGAGTGAGATAAAAATAACAGTTTCAGGAAATGTATGCCTTAGAGTGGGGCATAATTGTCCAAGAGTAACACAAATTTTTAGATGTTTATTTTTGGCTTGATGTTAAAAACCTAAAAAACCAACTAAATTAGAATCAGCTCTACTTAAAATGAAGCAGGGGCAGGAAAACACAAAGTTATAACATTTTGTAAGAAAAAAAAATCCAAGAGGGCCTCCTTATTCATCATGTTCATAAAGATCTTTTAAAAACTAATTAGAAGAGAAAAATTCCTTTCCAACATCTGATGTTATATTTAGATATATACTTTCAAATTTTCCCTGAAAACAACACCAAAACACAGCTTGTGGGCTTCCCTGGTGGCGCAGTGGTTGAGCGTCCGCCTGCCGATGCGGGGGACGCGGGTTCGTGCCCCGGTCCAGGAGGATCCCGCGTGCCGCGGAGCGGCTGGGCCCGTGAGCCATGGCCGCTGAGCCTGTGGGTCCGGAGCCTGTGCTCCACGGCGGGAGAGGCCACAGCAGTGAAAGGCCCGCGTACCGCAAAAAAAAAAAAAAAACACAGCTTGTAAATATTTTATTATTCATTCATTTGTGTACCATTTGTCCTTATACAAACCAGGAAGATGACATTCCTTTACATTTTCCCTACATTCTTTGTCTGGAATTACAGAAAACTAGAACTATGATTTTATTAAAATTAGGAGAGTCATTCACTATAAGGTAATCAAACATTTGAATGGAATTTTCTCTCGGGTTTAGACTTCTGGTCCTTTTATCAATTAGTATTAATACTGATTGGCAGATATCCCAGTGCATATGTAAACTGGGCAACTCCTTGAAAAGGGAATTTTTAAAGGACTTTCAAGTTCTGAGCTTGTAGAATTGGGATACACAAACACACTCTATCCTCAAAATTTCATTAGCTTTGAAAAGTTATGCTCCCTTTTATAAATCCTCATAGATCTTTTTGTCTAAGACAATGTTGCATTTTAAGTACCTTTGGGAAACTATAAGCATGCATGTTAAAACTTCATTTCCTCATGATTTAAAACCATTTGCAATAATGAAAGTTACTTTAGTATGAATTTTTTTCTCTATTGCTTTCTATTTTTCTCTCTCAAATTCCCTCTAACTCTCATACACATCAAGTTTAGTAAACAAGAGAGAGAGGATTTTCCACCTTAATCTAAATTTTTAATCACTTTGCAACCAATTTCATAAATGTGGATAAGAGTTTGTTAAAATTTTACTTTCAGTTAAGTTCAACAGAGTCCCTATATGGATAAAAGGATATGGATAAAAATATGGATAAAAAGGCATATTCCTTGCCCTTGCAAAACTTCAGAGCAATGGTCTTCAAGCATGGTAAACCATACATTCCCACCAGCAAAAAAAAGTTTCTGCATTCACTGCAATCCTATATATGTATGTATATGCATTTATATATAATATAATGTATTATTGTACAAATATATTATCTCAATTGTATGAATACTTAAACATAGAAATTAGAAATGAGGAACAAACAGAAATAGAGATACTAATATTTTTACTTTGCTTCTCAAAAGATCTTCTTGTTCACCCCATAGGTTATACTTTGGAGCTCACTGGTCTTGAGGGGAGGATAACACGTAAATAGATAATTTGAAAAAAAAAGCTGTTAATAATCTGATAGTAAACATAAGGAGCTAGAACATGGAAAAAGCTCTGAAAAAAACTTTTCTGCTTGAGGAGTCACTAGATCTAATCCTTTCAGTATAAAGAGGAATTAGTGAAGCAACAAAAAGAGAGGAGAGGATGAACAGAACAGCATTCCAACCAGAACAAGCATCTATGTCAAGGCACAAAGGTATGGAACCAAGGGGGTGAGTATAAGAGTTCAGGATGATGAAATGTAGAATCAAGGTTGAGCACGCTGAGCGAAGATGCTGAAGAAGAATGCAAAAAGCAGGTACTTGAGACAAGTGGCTTGGGTCTTATCAATGTATGGGACATTGCTGAAGAAATGCAGGAGGGTGAATGAAGGTCATGGTCAGACATTTGAACCTCCGGGGAGCTGTATTGAGAATGGATTTGAAGGGACACAAGAGGAATCAGAGAAACTCATCAACAGGCTATTACTTTATCCAGCTGAGAGATGAAGAGCAGCAGAATTAAAGCGGTGGTAGTGACAGTGCAGCTCTCAGGAGGGGATGAGAAGTAGCATGAAGAAAAGACTTAGTAAAATTTGGTCGTGGTTTTCTGGAAATGACTGATGAGTGAGAAGCTTCCTGACTTACATGACTGGCTATTTTTAAATGAGATGGTCAACACAGTAGCAGGAAAAAGTTTGAGACATAGAGGAGATAAACAAATATTTTAAAATTAAGATTTACATGAAAATTATGAACATTTAGTGTCCATCAACAGGTGAATGTATAAAGATGTGGTATATATATACAATGGAATACTACTTCAGCCATAAAAAAGAATGAAATTTTGCCATTCACAACAACATGGACGGACTTGGAGGGCATTTGCTAGATGAAATAAATCAGACAGATATTACTTATATGTAAAATCTAAAAAAAAAAAAAACTAGTGAATATAACAAAAAAGAAATAGACTCACAGATATAGAGAGCAGACTAGCAGTTACCAGTGGGGAGAGGGAAGGAGGGAAGGGCAATATAGGGGTAGGGGATTAATAGATATATTATGCATAAAATAAATAAGCTACAAGGATATATTGTACAGGGAATATAACCAACATTTTATAATGACTAAAATTGGAAAATAACCTTTAAAAATTGTGAATGACTATGTTGTACTCCTGAAACTTATACAGTATTGTACATCAACTATACCTCAATAGAAAAAAACACTATGAACATTTAGAAATTTAAAATACAAATCACTTCCCATTCTACTTTTTTAAAAAAATCTGTTTTCAAATGCTATTTATAATATTTACCTTATTATACAATAATTTAAAATATTTTATTTAATTTCTCTGTCTTTGGTTTACTTTAATGCCCCTTTTATATATTTAATTTATATTTTCTTCACTTTTTCATGTCTATTTTTCTCATCTAACATATGATGAGTATTTTTCTTGTCATTAAAATTTCTTGTAAATGAAATTTCAGTGGATGTGTCACATTATATCTTCTGGATGTACCACAATTTTTAAAACAATTCTCCTATTATAGAACACGCTTATTATTTTCAATGATTCAAACAATTATATGTAATTCTATGATATATTTGCTTTTGTCTGGAAATTTATTGTTTAAGATAAGAAAGCATAAGCATATGAAAGTTTAACATATTTTGCTACTAATGTATTTCCGTCAACAGTATATGTCAGTGAAACAGATATGCAATAAAAAAATCTGTGCTGGTTTGATAGACATAAAATTATAACACTTTATTCCCATTTCTTTGAGTACTATTAAAGATGAAGTTTTTTATATGTTTATCAGCTGCTTATAGTTCATTTTTATGCATGTTGTTCTATTATTTTAGCCCATTTTTCTATTGGAGTCCTATTGATGTTCATATTAATTTGTGAATTTCCTTAAATAATAAGGCTAATCACCCTTCACTGTCATCTATGAAATAAATAATGTTTTAAGTAGTTGGCTATTTATTTTTTTATGTAGTTTATGATTTTCTATCCCTTCATATTCCATATTTTAAATTATCTTTTTTTGTAATAATAAGATGTATTTTCAGGAAATTTGGAGACTATTGAAAAACACCAAAAAAGCAATTAATTAAATTTACACCCAACCACACAGACCTAATCACTTCTATTATACGTACGTGTGTATATGTGCATACACCCATACACATATGCATTTATATAATCATCCTTTCTTACATGCATATACATCATTTAAGAGCATAAATGACATCATACTGTAAAAGCTGTTTTATA
Organism: Neophocaena asiaeorientalis asiaeorientalis; assembly: GCF_003031525.2. Taxonomy (NCBI): domain Eukaryota; kingdom Metazoa; phylum Chordata; class Mammalia; order Artiodactyla; family Phocoenidae; genus Neophocaena; species Neophocaena asiaeorientalis. The sequence continues at coordinate 1,405,875 of NW_020185336.1, forward strand.
GCCTACTTTTTCACTTATTGGTATATTTCAGATGTCACCAATAATAATAAAACATGCTGTGGAACACCTTTATTTTAACCATCTCAGGATATTACTTTACATGGATATTTAATAATTTATTTAATTACTTCATTATTTTCAGACATGCGGATGTTTCCCATTTTCATTATTTTAAATATTATATTTAAGGATTTTTTTGATGTGGACCATTTTTAAAGTCTTTATTAAATTTGTTACAATATTGCTTCTGATTTTTGTTTTGGTTTTTTGGCCACAAGGCATGTGGGATCTTAGCTCCCTAACCAGGATTGAACCTGCACCCCCTGCACTGGAAGGCAAAGTCTTCACCACTGGACCACCAGGGATGTCCCTAAATATTATCTTAATAAACGTCTTTGTATACATAGTTTTGTGTTCATAATTGATTGTTTCATTAAGGTTTGTAAATATTTGGAGTTCCTAAGAATATGTAAGGAGTACGATTATTTGGCACATAATGACAAATGGTCTTTGAGAAAAGTTGAAACAATTTACTTGTCCACCTTTGCAGTATGATACAGTTCATTTCTCCACATCTTCACCAATAATAATCCACTTTTGTGTTTACAATGTACCAGACTTTATCTTCTTCTACTTAATTGATAGAGTATCTGAACATTAGAAAGTTTGCTTAAATCCTCACAGATAAGTAAAGAATGAACTCAAAGTTCAGTCTGACCTTAAAATGATGCTCTCTGTCAGTATACTACATTATTTCCCAAAGTTTTTATGTTTTTATGACCATTACACATCAAATGTTTTTGATTACTTGTTATTTTAACGTTATTTTTTAAATTTAGAGCTGACCAGAACACCTTTTGTAAAAAGTTCCCACAAGGCCTTGCTAATTACCTTAATGAAGTTTATATTTTCTTAATGATATCTAACAATTCTTCATATTTTAATAATATTGACTGTTTGTATCTTATATATACAGTGAATATTTTTCAAGATTTTTTAATTTAAGTTTAATTTGGAGCATTTAAAAAATATATGTCAATGATTTCCAATCAAAACCCCAGAAGAACTGGGTTTTTTTTAGATATTGACAAGCTGATTTTAAAATGCATAGGACAAAGCAATTTTGAAAAAGAAGAGGGCACACACTATCTGATCTCAAGACTTACTACAGAGCTACAGGAATCAAGACTGTGATAATGGGAAAAATTACAAATACATACATCAGTGGGACAAAATAGAGAGGCCAGAAATAGATCCACACAAATATGATTGATTTTTGACAAAAGTGCAGAGGCAATTTAAAGGAGAAGAGAGAGTCTTCAAGAAAAATAGTGATGAAACAGTTGGATGTCTGTATGCAAAATACTGAACCTCAGTCTCTTTCCTTATACAAAAATTTACTCAAAATTGATCATATACCTAAATGTAAAACATGACATTATAAAATATTTAGAAGAAAAATAGGTGAAATCTTTATGACCTTGGGATAGGCAAAGAGCTCTTAGATACAACACCAAAATCCGAATTCATAAAAGAAAAAAATTCATAAATGTGACTTCATCAAAGTTAAAAACTCTTACTCTGTAAAAGAAAAAAGTCAAGAATACAAAAAACGAGCCACAAAGGAGAAAATATTTGCCAATTCCACATCTCCTAAAGGATTTTTATCCAGAATATTTATAAAGAACTCTCAAAACTAAACAATAAAAACAACTCAATAAAAAAAATTAGGCAAAAAAAAATATATATATATACAAAGAACTCTTAAAACTCAACAATAAGAAAAAAAAGATTAAAAAATGGGGCAAAGACCTGAACAGACACCTCACCAAAGATATACAGATGGCAAATAGCATATGAAAAGATGTTCCACATCATATACCATCAGGAAAATGCAAATTTTAAAAATGAGATACCACTATACACCTATTAGAATGGCCAAAATCCAAAACACTGACAATACCAAATGCTGACAAGGATGTGGAGCAATAGGAACTCTTCATTGCTCCTGGGAATGCAGAATGGTACAGGCACTTCGGAAGACAGTTTGGCAGTTTCTTACAAAACTAAACATACTCTTACCATATGACTTAACAATTATTTACCCAAAGGGGTTGGAAACTTATGTCCATGAAAAAATCTGCAAGTGAATGTTTCTAGGAACTTCATTCATAATTACCAAAACTTAGATATCCTTTAGTAGGTGAATGGATAAAAAAGTGTGGTACATCCAGACAATGGAATATTTTTTAGTGATAAAAATAAATGTGGCTTTTCAGCCACAAAAAGACAGGGAGGAAACGTAAATGCATATTATCAAGTAAAAGAAGACAACCTGAGAAGGCTACGTACTATACTCTTCCAAGTATATGACATTCTGGAAAAGGCAAAAACTATGCAGACAGTAAAAAATCAGTGGTTGCCAGGGATTGAGGGTGGGAAGGAAAGATAAGTAGGTGGGGCACAAAGGACTCGGAGGGTAGTGAAAGTATTTTGTATTATACTACAGTGATGGATACATGTCGTTATCCATTTACCCAAACTCATACAATGTACAACACCAAGAATGAAACCTAATGTAAACCATGGACTTTGGGCGATGTGTCAATGTAGGTTCATCAGGTATAACAAAGCTGCCACTCTGGTGAAGGATGCTGATAATGGGGGAAGCTATGCATGTGTATGGGGTGGGGAATATATGGAAAATCTCTGTACCTTCCTCTCAATTTTGCTGTGAACCTAAAACTGCTCTAAATAATTAAGACTTTTTAAAAAATTGGACAAAATATTTGAACAAACACTTCACAAAAGTATATATGTATATAGATGGTGAATAAGCACAAGTAAAAATGCTCGATATTATTATTTATTAAGGACACACAAATTAAAAACCACAACAATTAGAATGGCTAGAATAAAATAAATTAAAAAACTGGAAGGCTTCCCTGGTGGTGCAGTGGTTGAGAATCTGCCTGCCAATGCAGGGGACACGGGTTCAACTCCTGGTCTGGGAAGATCCCACATGCCACGGAGCAACTGGGCCCGTGAGCCACAACTGCTGAGCCTGCGTGTCTGGAGCCTGTGCTCCGCAACAAGAGAGGCCGCGACAGTGAGAGGCCCATGCACCGCGATGAAGAGTGGCCCCACTTGCCGCAACTAGAGAAAGCCCTCGCACAGAAACGAAGACCCAACACAGCCAAAAATAAATAAATTAATTAATTAATTAAAAAAAAAAACTGGCAATACCAAATACTGGTAAATGTGTGGAGCAGTGTGAATGTTCATACATTACTGATGGAAATGCAAGATGATATAAGCCATTTTGGAATACATTTTTGTAGTGTCTTAGAAATTTATAAACTTAACATGTGACACACAATCCCACCAAAGCAGTTACCCATGATAAACGAAAACTTAGCTTCTCACAAAAAATTCTACTTGGATCCTTATAGCAGCTTTATTCAAAACATCAAAATCTAAACAACCCAAATGTCCTTTAATGGATAAACCAACTGTGATACATCTATACAATGGAATACTACTTAGTAATAATAAGGAAGAAACTATTGAAATATGCAACAACATAAATCTATCTCAAATGCATTTTAATTAAGGGAAAGAGGCCGGATGCAAAAGATTACATTCTGTATGTTTCCACTGATATGACATTCTGGAAAAGGCAAAACTATAGTGACCTATACAGATCAGTTGCCAGGGATTAGGATGGGCAGGGGCCAACAAGGGGCACCTCAAGGGAATTTTGGGGGTGATGAAACTGTTCTGTATCTTTTTTTCTTTTTTTTTTTTTTTTTTTTCCGGTACGCGGGCCCCTCCCTGTTTTGGCCTCTCCC
>NW_020185336.1:1409833-1413929 GCF_003031525.2 Neophocaena asiaeorientalis asiaeorientalis
GCACACGCAGGCTCAGTGGCCATGGCTCACGGGCCCAGCCGCTTCACAGCATGTGGGATCCTCCCGGACCGGGGCACGAACCCGTGTCCCCTGCATCGGCAGGCGGACTCTCAACCACTGAGCCACCAGAGAAGCTCTGTTCTGTATCTTGATTGTGGTGAAGTACATGACTCTGTGCAATTGTCAAATCTCATGAAACTGTACAAGAAGAGTAAATTTTATTGTTTGTAAATATAAAAATGAATAAATCATTTTTCTTTTGCTTTCTTGCATTGCTTAAGTGCTTTCCTAAACCCAAGGCACATAAATACCTGTGAGCTACTGAATTTACTGAATGTTCAATAATAATTTAAACATTTGAAAATATTTAAAGTAATTTTAAATCTTTTAAAATATTTTAAATCTATCCGCAATTTACTTCAGTATAGTATGATGTATAGATCTCACCTTACCTTTCCCCACGTAGTTAAAGAATTGTTCTAGTACCTTCTTCTAAGTAAGCCATTGTCCTTCCCTGCTTCTCCCCATTCAAAGTGCCTTCTTTATCAGACACGAATTAATTATGTGTACTTGGGGTTGTTCACAGCCTTTCATTGCAAGGCCTCCCCCATTGACTGATGATTATTTCTTTGTTGCATGTTAGGATCACATGTATATCGTGTCTGTTTTTGGACTTTGTATTTCCATTGCTCTGATGATTTGGTTTTGTGTCTGTCCTTACTAGGCATTGCTATCCTGTAGACATGTGTGTGTAACGTGCAATTCTGTAGTTTAATCAAAGAACAGGGTTGGAGTCACTGCCGTCTAGGCCATTCACAGTCTTAAGAGTGGCTTTGCTTGATCAGGGAGAGCCAGGAGGGTGGATGAGCAGCAGTAAGCTGAGGGTGGGTCTCTAGGGAGCACTATCATGTGAGCACGAGTGAAATATCAAGACCTTTGTGGGCAAGTTGTTTGGCCCCGGCAGTGTTTATTGCTTCCAGTCAGCTGATTTCGCTCATTTATATTACCTATGGCTGCCTATTGGTATTTGAGTTGTGATTCCTGACTTTGTGAAAGAACAGAGAAAGAAGAGCCTGTGAAAGGGGACTTTATAAAAGCGTCTCCAAGGTATGAGGCAAACCAAGAGGGAGGGGTGTCACAGCAGCCCAGGGAGTGAAAGAAGAAAAATGAAGTTAACAGTGTCAAATACCCCGAGAGAACCAGTCAAGATAAGGGCTGCAGGTCATCTGAGACTTTAGAGAGAGCATGCTCTGTTAAATGGGGTTAGAAATCAGATCTTACTGTGCTGAGGAGTGGCTGAACCTTGGAGGTTGGAGATAACCGCAGCTATGGAGAGTTTGAATGAGCTGGGGAGTAGAGAAATTGGATGTTAGCAGCAAGAGAAATCTAGTGAAGGGAGAGGTCAGCTTGCTTCTGTTTGTTGATTTATTTTTTGGATAGAAGTTTGAAGAGCATATACAGGTTGAAGAAAAAGGGCCAGCAAAGAAGAAAAAGTTGAAGATAAAGGACATAAGGGAAATTAATGGCAAAAGCCTCAGCATCAGTGATAGGGAATAAAATCAAATCCACACTTTGCTTTGAATAGCAGGAAGGACTCCTGATCCCTTAAGATTGGAGGAAAGAAAGAATGGTGATAGATGTTGCTGTTTGGTGCTGGAGGGAATTGCAAGGATGCACAAGTAGTTTCCACAAAATGACCGTAATTTTCTTGTCAAAACAGCAGGTGCACTGAGAGTGAAGGGGAGAGATTGTATGGCTTGTGTGGGGGTGATATGGTTTTGAAATGGTGGCTGACCACAGTCAGAGTGAAAGGATTAGCGAATGCTACTGAGGGGCTGACTCAGATTAGAAAACCATCTATCTGCAGAGTGGTATAATTTGCTCCTGTAGCACTCATATGCCTGTATGTAAGAAAAGAGATTTCCCCTATGGATTCAGGTTTGCATGTACACTGTAAAACGGACAGACTAAGAAATGTGGAGGGTGAGCTGCTGGTGTCCAAGACGAATTCCAAGTAAGACTTGGGGGACATGGAAGTATCCATGAATTCAAGAAAAAAAAGTGAGAGGAAAAGGGTTTATTCATTTGCAACTCCTGACAATCTTACGTTTTTACCTTATTTTTCCTTTTCCCTAATTTTCTCACTCATTCCGTTAGACACATTTTAGATACAAGGCCAGGCATAAGCAAATAAAAGGGAACTAAAAACAAATACAGATGGTCAGAAGTGAGTTTCACTTTAACAAAGGGGGCTGGAATTTAAAGGGTCTCAGTTGAGTTTTAATGGAGAACAAGATGCTGTAGGTGGTTGGGAGGTTGTTGATATGGAGTGGATGCTTATTGAGGTTGTGACGGTTAGGATTTGATCAGTGGTTCTCATCTGGGGATGAGACAAAGGGACACTGGGCAATGTCTGGAGACATTTTTGGTTTTCACAACTTGTGGGGTGGAGTACTACTGGTGACTACTGCCCGGGAGGCTGCTAAACATCCTACAGTGCACAGGACAGCCCCCTCAACAAAAAATTATGCCATCAAAGTGTCAGTAGTGCTGAGGTTGAGAAACCTGGATTAGACAGATCATTTATAAGAATGATGGAAAAGGAGAATGGTAGGAAGTCATTTGGAGAACCACTGAAGAAAGGTGGAGAGGGAGGAACAACCCAGAACATGGGCATACCAGGTGATGTGAGATTCACAGATGTACATTTGTGTGTGGTGGTTTGTGACAGGATGCAAGAGTCATTATTTGGAAGAGTCCACGGGGAACTGGATTTGTGGTACAAATCTGCAAAATATTCCTGGGTTTAACTTTTGTAAAGCACATATACGGAAGATGAAAGTGAGCGAATTTAAGGGAAAGCATCTGCTATTTTCTACTTGCTTTTGAAAAGTCATGTTTTAGTTACCCTTAAACGAGAGTTTCTAGTTCTTTCTTTCAAAGTCTCTAGATAAATCTAACAAAGATTAATGTTGGTTTGGGAGGAATCTATCTCTGACACAGTGACATTAATAAGAAGTCTTTGTTTTTCCCATAATCTTCCACTAGTCCTCTGCAACTCTTATTTTGTCTTTTCTTTGGGTTTTCCCAAAACAGACAATACTGTTGTGCTGGTTGCCTCTATTTGGTCAGCTTCACAGAGCGGACCATCTCTTCTGTCTACAATACAGCATGTTATACATACCCACTGCCTTGGTTTAATTAAGACAGTCTTCTAAACAATCGTGACCTTTACTTTGTACTTCTTTTACTACTTCAATACTGGCCATTTATTTCCTTTAGATGATAATACTATTTATAATACCTGTCTTTTGGAAGATTAAAGAAATTGTAATACTTAATAGGTTTCGAAACCTTTTAATCTAAATTTTGTTCTTTTGGATGGCTAGATATTCCTTTCACATTGACTTATTAACAACGAAAAAACTGATTTAACTACTTTTCTGCACATCAAGTTGGCTAAACTTTTCAATTTTATCCAGTAAAGTCAAGACTGAATGGCTTTTAAGATAATGTCAATTTATGTGATGAGTTCATCTATAGGGCAGACTCCAAAAATTGGGCAGGGTTATCTGGCCTGTAAACAACTCCAGAATCTTGTGCTCAGCACCTAATGTTTCACAGAAAAATTCCAACCAGATTACCATCAAAAGAAACCTGATGACTCATTTGTTGAAGATCACAAATAGATTGATTTATTTTAATTTCCAAATCTCCACACTTCTTCTAATAAATCAAATGTACAACAAAACACATATGTCTTTTAAAAAATTAGTGTTCTACGTGAATGAGGTGGTGTTTAAATAATTTCCTTCTGTCTTCAATCCCAGTACTCAGTACTCTCCTAAAATGATAATAAGACTGATGATAGAACAATAAAAAAATTATATAGAGTCTTCTAGCACCATGAATCATCTATATGTATTGCCATAGAGATCTTTTACTATTAGGCTTATAATATTTATTCAATTCTAAAAAATGGATTGATTTTCCCCCATACACAGATGGATAGTTATAGTCTTTATCCTTTAGTAAGTGAATGGATGAATCCACATTCAGTTGTATATATATATATATTTTTTTTTTTTTTTTTTTT
>NW_020185336.1:1414184-1479302 GCF_003031525.2 Neophocaena asiaeorientalis asiaeorientalis
CCATTTATTTTTCTTTATATTTTTTTTTTTTTTTTTTTTTTTTTTTCCAGTAGGCGGGCCTCTCACTGCTGTGGCCTCTCCCGCTGCGGAGCACAGGCTCCGGACGCGCAGGCTCAGCGGCCATGGCTCACGGGCCCAGCTGCTCCGCGGCACGTGGGATCCTCCCGGACCGGGGCACGAACCCGTGTCCCCTGCATCTGCAGGCGGACTCCCAACCACTGCGCCACCAGGGAAGCCCTGTATATTTCTTTATTGCAAGCACTTTGACAGTATTTCATGTACATGTAGTAAATGTATTATCATTTTAAAAAGTTTTCTTTCCAGCGAAACTGAGATACATACTAGTTATTTTACGTACATTAAAATGATATTTACCTTAGCAAATGATGATTTAGAAAACTTACCATCAGATGCTATATTTCACTATACTTGCTTTTAGTTGGCACGATGTGGGGTAAAGTGACATCTATCTCCTTTGTACAAATTATGTAGTACTAGGTTATTAGGCGCTTTAAAAATTCTACCCCTCCTTACTTTCTATGTTCTTTACCTGTTTTCTTTTTCTCCATAGCACCATCACCATCTAATGTAACATATAATTAACTTTGTTTTTTATTGATTATATATTTCCACCCTTTAGAATGTAATTTCCACTAAGGCAAGGATATTGGTGTATTTTATTCACTGCTGTTGCCCCCATGCACATAGCAGGCAATTGATAGATATTTGTTGAATGATTGTAGTTCTTATATAAATTAATTTAACTACTTTAATGGAATAATTAAGAAAGGGGTGTCTTCACTGACTTTTCAAAAAGATGTTTACTATTTTTAATTACTTGACTTGCTTTAACTTCTTAAGACATGATCTTTCTAAAAGCTCTTTGTGAGAAGCAGAGTGCTATGCGATTCCATTTCCAACAGAGTTTGGACTCCCACTCCACTGCAAATCTCTTTACTTATCCAGCTATTTGCATATGGATTCCTTAGGGGTTTATATCATTCAAACCTACATTACAAGCATTGCAAATCTACTTGCCTTTCTAGGTCATTGGGGAAATGATTTAATTCTCTGGTGAGCTTAATAAAGTTGCCTGTACAGGAATAAGAAAAACCAAGTAGGCAATGCTCACCTTTGTTCTTTTCATGTGTTTGCATAACTATTTTCTACAACATTAAATTTGCAGTTGTGGCAAAAAAGAGACTTTTCTTTCTTAGAATCTCATATTACTTACTTGTGGTGTACTTGAAGAGCTACTTTAATAAAAGGTCATTTGAGTGTGGGTTGTAACGGAGCATCATTCCCATTGGTATTAACTCTCAGTATTGTAGGCTAATAAAAGCCATAATGTGAAAATATGAATAATCCCCAAATAATTCCCATTGTGCTTTAGAATTCATTACATGCCCTTTTAAATCTAGCCTGTCTTTTTAATTATGTGTTGCTTGTGTTAATAATAAAATTAATTTCCGAGTAACATATTGGTTCGGCAATTCTCGAGAACAAGAACCATATCTTAATTCATTTTGAAACAACCAAAGCAGCACTCAGCCGTTGTCTTGCATATGGTAAGTCCTAAATAAATTTTGAATGAATATATCCTTGGATGAGTGAGGAAAACAAGTAGATATTGAAGGCAAGCCTGACCAAGGCAATAAAAATAAAACGATCATTACAGAGAACAGAGTAGTGGTTACCAGAGAGGAAGGGGCTGGGAGGCGGTGGAGGCGTGGGGAATGGGTAAGGAAGGTCAACTCTATGGTAACAGACAGAAACTAAATTTTTTATGGTGAGCATGCTGTGTTGTACACAGAAGCAGAAATATAATGTTGTACACATGCATCTTACATAATGTTATAAACCAATGTTATGTCAATAAAGATAAATAAACACACAAAACAAATAAAAATAAATAAATAAGAATCATTAATACATTTCACTTAAAATCATGAATATTTGATATTGGGTCCCACAATATAAAGAAGTCAGAAATCATTCACTTTCTCAAGCCATCCCATTTGAATGAGCCATTTTAACCTACGTTGTAACTCAAACTTCCAAATGAATATTTTACATTTGTTTACTATTATAAAAAGCTGTTTAATGAGAGTAGGCTTATTTTGCTTTTCTTTTCTAGACATATGATTCTAACAACTTAGAAAAGTTTCTCAAATATCCTTTTGTTCATTCATATCAACTGTCATTTTATTGAGGTCACATTTTCCGACAAGAGTAAAATTTCTTTCACTGTACTTGGGAAAGTTGGGGAGTGGGATTCTAAGAATTTTAGAAGGATTGCTGATTAGCTATCCTTCTAAACTATATGTATATATGGGTGTATGTTGTAACCAAAGATACAAAAGAAATAAAAAATTTGCTAAATAGGTGTACATTCCTTAAGAAATCAAAAATAAAATTTTATAGGAATGCCTAACATTTATTTTTATGCTAACAGTGTTATCCTTTAAAAAAAGAAGAAAATTTTAATAACCAATGGATTCTCTACTAAAACAATATTTTCTTGTAACCATCCCAATTGAATGAAATAATACATTTCTGGTATAAATGAATTTCTAAAAATTTTGAAAAGATCTTTTAAAATATATATATTTTATATAAGAGCATTTTCCCTTATTATCCAATTACACATTAGCAATAACAACACGGAGCAGTGACACAGTTATATCTCAGATCTGTAAAAGCATGAAAATAATAATGTATGCTAACCTTGAGATCTTATGAACGCCAGTATCTTCCTGAAGAATCTATGCCTCTGAAAACATCTTTTCAGTCTGTTGATATCTCCTTATTTTTTCCTTATAAAAGAAAATATGTTTCAATATGTTACATAATGTTGTATTTTCAAAGAGTAAAGCTGATGACAGGGTGTAAATATAATGTGACACAGAGGAAAATCAATAGGAATCTTGGAATATAAATAAGGCATTAAATTTAGAACTGAATGATTGTACTGTATATAAATTAGTGCAGAAAGAACATTCATCTTAGAAAAATGTAGTAAATTTCTAATCATTCATACATGTTCATTCATTTATTTACCTGTTATTCAATCAACAACTGTTACTATGGATAAGAAATTAAAGGCATTTTATCTTATCAATCAGCATTACACTAGATTTAAATAACTTTCTAGTCTCCAGGAGATTCGTATCTTCAAGACACAAAAATAAACAGGAAAATCAAAATATTGTAGCTAGATAGTTGATGAAAATCACAATGAATATTTATTATGATTAGTGCAATAATTTAAAGAGATGATAAAATCCTGGCAGTAATTACGTGCTTTTATTTCCCCAGACTAAAATATATATAATTACTTTTCCTAAAGATTAATAAACTTTCCATTCTAATATGTTAAGATAAATCATTATGTCCATATACAAGTGTAACAATTTTCCTTAAACATGATGTAGAGAAACTTGTGAAGTGTGCTTCATTTATTGTGTTTCCACAATAGCCAGAAATGCACTATTACTGATCATAGCCAATAACAATAGCTAATGTAGAAATACTGTAAATGGGTTATTGAATGGAGAAATAGACTGGGCAAACAATTTATGCTGATGGCATTCAAACAAGCTTAAAACATCAAAAATCCCTAAGAAAAAAATTGTCTCAGGACAATTGTGTCTCCAGGAGCTTCTTTCTCCATTTAAACTTTATGTGTGTCTATACGGATATGCACGGTTACTTGGCAGAACAAACTAGAATACCTGCAGTACTCACAACACCACTATTTGAGTGGGATTGCAGTCCCATGGGTGGCCTTAGCAGTGACAAGTGACATCTGGGACTGATTTGTGGACACATATAACTATCTCAGGTACTATGAAAAATATTCAAGGAGGGTGATATTTATGGAAGACGTGGAATATGTATACTAATGTAAATGTAACATCATTTGTCCTCAAAAATCTTTTGTTGTGCTCATCTAAAGAACCTCAGTTTCCGATTATGAGTTCTGTGAAAAACAAAATTGACATAAACCTATATTATCATTTTAAAATGTGCACCTAACACTTATGGTTTATATCTAGTCTTTACTAATACCTGGGGTTCAATTGAGAAATTCCCCGAGAACCAGTTTTCACTTTTAGAAATTTCTGCAATGTCACAGGGCTGGAGGGAAAGGTGAACACCACCTCTCCTAGTTCCAGGCCCTATGGCTTCCCGGTTGCCCACGTACATTACTGCAAATCAACTTACAAATCCCAGCAGCCATTCAGAGTGGCAAGTGAGGGTCAAGGCTCTCTCCTGTGTTTGTCAACATTTTCTCTAAAGGGCACCGTTAGCAGGTCAATGAGGCACAAACTCTTGCTGGCATGTTTTAATCAATAGCCATGCTAGACTTCACTGAGGTCATTGAAGGTCACATCTCAGTGGTGGCCTTGACTGAGCTATAAGATCAGCTTGTGTTGTTTATAGTGGATGATTCAGTGGTTAGATATAACGAATTTTAACTTGTTTAAAACACTCTTAACTGTTGCCATCTCTAAAAAAATAACTTTCTTGCAAATGTGGGGATTTTGAGAATACACTTGTTCCTCCAAGGATCAGGGAGTTTGAGACCCCCAAGCTGATCACTTCTGCAAGTCTGGAAGCCTGCTTCATCTCACAGTTTCAGTATGTCAAAAGGAAATAGTCTATGAACACAAATGAAGAAATGTGAATTAGCTGTTCAGGTTTTCTAAGGCGATAATACGACTTGTAAGTTCAGGGCAATAGTTTAGTTATATTTGCAATTGCATCTCAAAATACAGAATTGCATAATTAACATGCCTGCAACCAGCAAAAGCATCTTTCACTCTGAAGGACAACTTCCCGACAGAAGCAAAGGGCCTAGGGCAAAGGAATCTAGCAGGAAAGACCAATCTGCCATGTACAGTTTGGCCCTATTTTTTTTTTAGAGGTTTTTTTTTTTGCGGTACGTGGGCCTCTCACTGCTGTGGCCTCTCCCGCTGCGGAGCACAGGCTCCGGATGCGCAGGCTCAGCGGCCACGGCTCACGGGCCCAGCCGCTCCGCGGCACGTGGGATCCTCCCGGACCAGGGCACGAACCAGTGTCCCCTGCATTGGCAGGCGGACTCCCAACCAATGCACCACCAGGGAAGCCCTGGCCCTATTTTTTTTAAGAGAATAAAACGCCACTGACAATCACATTGATTCTATTTAGAATGATTTCTTAAGTAACAATACCACTTCAATTTTGTACCTTCATACACCTGGTAAAGTGCGGTTATCAAAATATATGCAGCCCTTAATCCACTCTTTAACAAACAACAAAATAATTAATTTCCATTTTTTCCTAATATGTGTTGAACTATAATGAAGAGTATCACATGACCAAAAAAGTTTCTAAAATGATGATAGCACTTAGTCATTCTATTTCAGTAAAAGTGGGGACGAGAGTTATCAAAAGAAATTAAATCAGTCCTAGTTAGACTATTTACATATCAGGTGGTCACCATGGGATTTTTCCACTCAATCAGCTGTGCTCCAAAGTGTGCAAACAATTCTCTGAAAGAGTTCAGACAGATCTCTATTTAAAGACATGGGAAAAGACATAACTATAATTACTAGGAATTTGCAAGAACTATAAGAAAATTTGGGTGAAAATTTAGGTAAAAATTTAAAAAACCTAAAGGAGTAGATAATTTCCCAGAAAATTGTAAATTAGCAAGACTGACCCAAGAAAAGGTGCAAACCTGACTAGACAGATTATCATAAAAGAGATTGAAAAGATGTTTCAGATTCTACCATCACAAGAGCAATGTATCAGTAGGGTATGGGGAAGCCTTAAAGAATCTTTGTGACGAAAAGTCTCCGATAAACCATACACTTCATCAACAAAATTTTCTTGACCTCTACACATTTTTCTGTTGTCCCACTCATGTTCACGTTTCCCCACTTAACTGAATTTAGGGTCCGTTATTCATCATTGTAATCTCTTCTTCACATATACACTCACCATGAAGGACTTTTTCTCTCTTTTTCAAACCAATGTGACCAAAAAAAAAAAATCAGCTAGTTAAACTCAACTCTCTTCCTACTATGAACCTGCCTCTAGTAGCTGAACGGATGATAATGACTAGAGAAAATGTAGGCTATTGCAAGTGGGTCCCCAGTAGTCGTGCCTGACAATCTAATATCACATTTCCCTTATTAATTCATAATTCAATTCTATGATACCATGAAAAGGCACCTTTACTTCTTTTCAACTGTCCAACATTTCTTCCCATCTTTTCCATCTCGGTTTATGATATTGCTTCTAAGAAAATTGATAGAACTCCAGGGCCTGGAACTTCTTTCCTTCTTCGTACTATATTCCATGTACTCTTGATATTTGTACCCAAACAGTCAGCCTTCAATCCTGTTATGATGGAGAAACTGTTCTTTCTCCCACCTAAGGTCATCTCCTTCTCTTAAGCTTTGGATTCTAATTTCCTCTCACCAATTCTAGGTTTTGCTACTTTAACGATCCCCTCTTTCTTCTGCATCATCATTTCTCTCCTGTTTTACTCTATTATGCCCTTTGTCTGCAAATATGTTGTAATATCTCCAAACTTAAAAATAAATTCCCTTTCTATCATTTCCCCATCTCACTATCACTTTATTTCTCCACTTCGTTTTGTAGCAACTTCCCAAGAGAAGGTATTCTCCATTTCTCAGATGTAATTCTATATTGAACTCCCCAAAATTAGACTGTGGAACTGGTCCACAGTTCCACTGAAATAGCATTTATCAAGGTCATCAGTGAATTTGAATATTACCAAATCCAATGGTAAATTTTCAGTCCTTATCTTCAGTATCTCAAGAGATTTTGACTCAGATTTTCAGTTCAGTCTTGAGCTATTTCTTTACCTGGCTTGCAACATACCATGCACAGAGTAGGGTTTTCTCCTACCTCATTTACTGCCCTTCCTCAACCTTCCTGCCTGATTTCTTCCATTCTTCCTAACCTCTAAATCCTCTCATGGATTGAGGTCTGAGACTTTTCTATCTGACTCTTTCCTAAGAAAGCAGATCTGGTCCTATGTCTTTAAATACCACCATTTATTTGTGATTCTCAAATTTAGATATGTAGCCTGGACCTCTTCTCAGAATTTTAGATTTTTATACATACTGCCTACTCTAATCTACAGCTCCACTTAAATGGCTAATAGGCTTTTCAATTTTTAATATGTCAAAAAATAAGTTAAAAATGAAAGAAAGATGGAAGGAAGGAAGAGAAAGAAAGAAAGAAAGAAAGAAAGAGAGAGAGAAAGAAAGAGAGAAAGAAAGAAAGATAACAAATCTCAGGCTTCCTCCTCTTACTTCAGTCTTACCCATTTTAGTAAATGACATCACCATTTACCCAATGACTCATATTAAAAACCTAACTCTTTGAGAAATGGCTAATTCTAGGATTGGGACAGGGTAAATACAAGATGAACCTGAATCATCTTACAGTAATGAAAAGTAAGAAAGGGAAAGAAAAAAGGATAGGCACATGAGAAGTCTATGTCATGTGAGAAGGACAGAAGGACTGACCTGAAAGAACTCTCAATGGTCAAAGTTGGACTAATTTAAGCAATAAAAATTAATGACAGTATTAGATTATAACCCAAAGAATAAAATGAGTATCTGTGAGTCTATAATGATATAAATAAATGACTAAATAAATAAATAGGAGAGAAGGAACAAATCTTCCTTACATTAAATTCTGTGATATGATATTTATGACTTCACATAAAAATGCATGTGTGTCTGCATAAAAGAGAATTATTCAAGGAAACCAATTTTGAAGCACAGAATAGTTTTTGGACATTGGGTCCACTTTTTTTTTCAAGCAGAAACCAACTTTTAAATATAAAATTGATTGCAGGGCTCCTTAATTTCACAAGGAAAATACAGAATTGCTGCTAGAATTGATCAGATTCCCAAGAAATGCATAAATTCTTACAGATGGTCCTAGGAACATAGCTAAATTGCAGACTGTGTTAGTCAGTGTACTTTCATGCTCAGCTGCAGAAAATAGAAATTAAACTTAAAAAAAGAAAAAGCAATATCCACTGACAGAAGTAAAAGAGGAAGATCTTTACAGACTTGTTCCCTCCACTTTCAGTTAATGAAGCAGTCTACAGTATCTATTTTAATTGTTTTGATTCTCCTGCATGGAAACCACATAGTCACTATTCTGCAGGGTAGGAATGCCCAAATAATGTCTTAAAGGGTTGCTGGTGCTGCCCTGACAACTTCCATTCTCTTAAATGAGAAAAAAACACATATTTGTTACTTAAGAATATGTTCTTCTCTGCCACTGTAAGATGTAAGGAGCCTCACCAAAATTTCCCTGTAGAAAGTGCCCAGCACCTAATTACTACTTAATGTGTTTATATACTTTCTCCACATTTCAGGAATATTGCATGTAGTGGCAGACAGAAATGGGGTATATATAATTATGTATTTAATCTGACCCCAAATTGGTCTGCTTGCAACACCAAGGAGCTCACTGGCTAATGTCAAGTATGTGTGGATGAAGAAAAGAAAAAGTCTAGGGCTTCCCTGGTGGCGCAGTGGTTGAGAGTCCGCCTGCTGATGCAGGGGACACGGGTTCGTGCCCCAGTCCGGGAAGATCCCATACGCTGCAGAGCGGCTGGGCCCGTAAGCCATGGCTGCTGAGCCCCTGCGTCCGGAGTCTGTGCTCTGCAACAGGAGAGGCCACAAAAAGTCTAGATATCATATGAGGAAATTTTGTTACAGAAGTCTATCTATTGATAGACTTCGTGATAGATGACTTAATAATAAAGTGATTTTACCATAAAGTGAATAATGACTGAACACTGAGTGAAGATTTTTACAGATATGAGTAGAGAAATGAAGATTCAGTGCAGTTCGAGAGAAATATTAGTGGCATGACAATGTAATAAAAAGTGTTTAGGCTCTGGAGTACCAAAAAAACAGAGGTTGACATCTTTTGATGTTTTCATCTTTCTTCTGTGACTTTGGGCAAATTACATAACATCAGTTTCTTCATATATTGAATGGGCTTATGAACTCTGATTTTGCATTTTGTAGGGAAGTCAGTAGACAAGGCAGTCAGGAAATGCAATTTTCAGAGGAAGGGCAGAGACTGAACATAAATGGGCACATAGTTGACACACTAAGACAATCCTCATGAAGACATGAGCTATTTCACCATCTGAGCTGTTAGAGCCAGGGTTGGAAAAGACTGCTCCTTGTCTTCAAGAATATAGTGCTAGAGGGGGGACCTTCAAGATGACGGAGTAGTAAGACGTGGAGATCACCTTTCTCCCCACAAATACATCAAAAATACATCTACAGGGCTTCCCTGGTGGTGCAGTTGTTGAGAGTCTGCCTGACGATGCAGGGGACACGGGTTCGTGCCCCGGTCCGGGAAGATCCCGCATGCCACGGAGCGGCTGGGCCCGTGAGCCATGGCCGCTGAGCCTGTGCGTCCGGAGCCTGTGCTCCGCAACGGGAGAGGCCACAACAGTGAGAGGCCCGTGTACCACAAAAAAAAAAAAAAAGAAAATATGTCTGCATGTGGAACAACTGTTACAGAACACCTACTGAATGTGGCCAGAAGACCTCAGACTTCCCAAAAGGCAAGAAAATCCCCATGTACCTGGGTAGGGCAAAAGAAAAAAGAAAAAACAGAGACAAAAGAGTAGGGACTGGACCTGCACCTCTGGGAGGGAGCTGTGAAGGAGGAAAAGTTTCCACACACTAGGAAGCCCCTTCACTGGCGGAGACAGAGGGTCTGAGAAATGTTTGAAGAGATTATAATTGAAAATTTCCCTAACATGGTAAATGAAATAGTCAATCAAGTCTAGGAAGGGCCGAGAGTCCCATACAGGATAAATCCAAGGAGAAACAGGCCAAGACACATATTAATCAAACTATCAAAAATTAAATACAAAGAAAAAGTATTAAAGGCAGCAAGGGAAAAGCAACAAATAACATACAGGGGAACCCCCATAAGGTTAACAGCTGATCTTTCAGCAGAAACTCTGCAAGCCAGAAGGGAGTGACAGGACACGTTTAAAGTGATGAAAGGGAAAAACCTACAACCAAGATTACTCTGCCCAGTAAGGATCTCATTCAGATTCGACAGAGAAATTAAAACATTTACAGACAACCAAATTTAAGAGAATTCAGCCCTACAAAACCAGCTTTACAACAAATGCTAAAGGAACTTCTCCAGTCAGGAAACACAAGAGAAGAAAAAGACATAAAAAAACAAACCCAAAACAATTAACATATGGTAATAGGAATATAGATATCGATAATTACCTTAATTGTAAATGGATTAAATTCTCTAACCAAAAGACACAGACTGGCTGAATGCATACAAAAATAAGATCTGTATATATGCTGTCTACAAGAGATCCACTTCAGATCTAGAGACACATACAGACTGAAAGTGAAGGGATGGAAAAAGATTTTCCATGCAAATGGAAATCAAAAGAAAGCTGGAGTAGCAATTCTTATATCAGACTAAATAGACTTTAAAATAAAGACTATAACAAGAGACAAAGAAGGACACTACATAATGATCAAGGGATCAATCCAACAAGAAGATATAACAACTGTAAATATTTATGCACCCAAAATAGGAGCACCTCAATACATAAGGCAAATGTTAACAGCCATAAGAGGGGAAATTGACAGTAACACAATAATAGTAGGGGGCTTTAACACCCCACTTTCACCAATGGACTGATCATCC
The DNA here is from genome assembly GCF_003031525.2 of Neophocaena asiaeorientalis asiaeorientalis. Lineage (NCBI taxonomy): Eukaryota > Metazoa > Chordata > Mammalia > Artiodactyla > Phocoenidae > Neophocaena > Neophocaena asiaeorientalis. The sequence goes on from NW_020185336.1 coordinate 1,424,937, forward strand.
AAAATGAAAATAAATAAGGAAACACAAGCTTTAAATGACACATTAAAAAAGATGGACTTAACTGATATTTATAGGACATTCCATCCAAAGACAATAGAATACACTTTCTTCTCAAGTGCTCATGGAACATTCTGCAGGATAAATCATATCTTGGGTCACAAATCAAGCCTTGGTAAATTTAAGAAATTTGAAATCGTATCAAGTACCTTTTCTGATCACAGTGCTATGAGAATAGGTATCAATTACAGGAAAAAAACTGTAAAAAATACAAACACATGGAGGCTAAACAATATGCTACTAAATAACCAAGATCACTGAAGAAATCAAAGAGGAAATCAAAAAATACCTAGAAACAAATGACAATGAAAACACGATGGCCCAAAACCTATGGGATGCAGCAAAAGCAGTTCAAAGAGGGAACTTTATAGCAATACCTTCCTACCTCGAGAAACAAGAAAAATCTCAAATAAAAAACCTAACCTTACACCTAAAGCAATTAGAGAAACAAGAACAAAAAAACCCAAAGTTAGCAGAAGGAAAGAAATCATAAAGATCAGAAGATCAGAAAAAAATGAACAATAAATGAAGGAAACAATAGCAAAGATCAATAAAACTAAAACGGGTTCTTTCAGAAGATAAACAAAATTGATAAACCACTAGCCAGGCTCATGAAGGAAAAAAAGGGAGAAGACTCAAACCAACACAACCAGAAACGAAAAAGGAGAAATAACAACTGACACTACAGAAATACAAAGGATCATGAGCTATTGCTACAAGAAACTATATGCCAATAAAATGGACAACATGGAAGAAATGGACAAATTCTTAGAAAAACACAACCTTCTGAGACTGAACCAGGAAGAAATAGAAAATATAAACAGACCAATCACAAGCACCAAAATTAAAACTGTGATTTAAAATCTTCCAGCAAACAAAAGCCCAGGACCAGCTGGCTTCACAGGCAAATTTTATGAAGCATTTAGAGAAGAGCTAACACCTATCCTTCTCAAACTCTTCCAAAAAATAGCACAGGGAGGAAATGCTCCCAAACTCATTTTATAAGGCCACCATCACCCTGATAACAAAACCAGAAAAAGATGTCACAAAAAAAGAAAACTACAGGCCAATATCCCTGATGAACATAGATGCAAAATTCCTCAACAAAATACTAGCAAACAGAATCCAACAGCACATTAAAATGATCCTACACTATGTTCAAGTGGGGTTATCACAGGAATGCAAGGACTCTTCAATATATGCAAATCAAGCAATGTGATATACCAAATTAACAAACTGAAGGATAAAAACCATGTGATCATCTCAATAGATGCAGAAAAAGCTTCTGACAAAATTCAACACCCATTTATTATAAAAACTCTCCAGAAAGTAGGCATAGGGGGAACTTAACAAAATAAAGGCCATATATGACAAACCCACAGCCAACATCATTCTCAATGGTGAAAAGCTGAAATAATTTCCTCTAAAATCAGGAACAGGACAAGGATGCCCTCTCTCACCACTATTATTCAACATAGTTTTGGAAGCTTTAGCCACAGCATTCAGAGAAGAAAAAGAAATAAAAGGGATCTAAATAGGAAAAGAAGAAGTAAAACTGTCACTGTTTGCAGATGACATGATACTATACATAGAGAATCCTAAAGATGCTACCAGAAAACTACTAGAGCTAATCAATGAATTTGGTAAACTGGCAGGATACAAAATTAATGCACAGAAATCTCTTGCATTCCTATACACTAATGATGAAAAATCTGAAAGAGAAATTAAGGAAACACTCCCATTTATCACTGCAACAAGAAGAATAAAATACCTAGGAATAAACCTACCTAAGGAGACAAAAGACCTGTTTGCAGAAAACTATAAGACACTGATGAAAGAAATTAAAGATGATACAAACAGATGGAGAGATATACCATGTTCTTGGATTGGAAGAATCAACATTGTGAAAATTACTAATACTACCCACAGCAATCTACAGATTCAGTGCAATTCCTATCAAATTACCAATGGCATTTTTCCCCGAACTAGAACAAAAAATTTCACAATTTGTATGGAAACACAAAAGACCCTGAATAGCCAATGCAATCTTGAGAAAGAAAAACAGAGCTGGAGGAATCAGGCTCCCTGACTTCAGACTATACTACAAAGCTAAAGTAATCAAGACAGTATGGTACTGGCACAAAAACAGAAATATAGATCAATGGAACAGAAATGGATAGAAAGCCCAGAGATAAACCCACACACATATGGTCACCTTATTTTTGATAAAGGAGGCAAGAATATACACTGTAGAAAAGACAGTATCTTCAATAAGTGGTGCTGGGAAAACTGGACAGCTACATGTCAAAGAATGAAATTAGAACACTCCCTAACACCATACACAAAAATAAACTCAAAATGGATTAAAGACTTAATTGTAAGGCCAGATACTATAAAACTCTTAGAGGAAAACATAGGAAGAACACTCTTTGACATAAATCACAGCAAGATCCTTTTTGACCCACCTCCTAGAGAAAGGGAATAAAAACAAAAATAAACAAATGGAACCTAACCTAATGAAACTTAAAAGCTTTTGCACAGCAAAGGAAACTATAAGCCAGACGAAAAGACAACCCTCAGAATGGGAGAAAATATTTGCAAATGAAGCAACTGACAAAGGATTAATCTCCAAAATTTATAAGCAGGTCATGCAGCTCAATAGCAAAAAAACAAGCAAACCAATCCAAAAATGGGCAGAAGACATAGACATTTCACCAAAGATAATATACAGATTGTCAACAAACACACGAAAGGATGCTCAACATCACTAATCATTAGAGAAATGCAAATCAAAACTACAGTGAGGTATCACCTCACACTGTTCAGAATGGCCATCATCAAAAAATCTACAAACAATAAATGCTGGAGAGGGTGTGGAAAAAAGGGAACCCTCTTGCACTGTTGGTGGGAATGTAAATTGATACAGCCACTATGGAGAACCGTATGGAGGTTGCTTAAACAACTAAAAATAGAACTACCATATCACCCAGCAATCCCACTACTGGGCATATACCCTGAGATAACCGTAATTCAAAAAGAGTCATGTACCACAATGTTCATTGCAGCTCTATTTACAATAGCCAGGACATGGAATCAACCAAAGTGTCCTCTGACAGATGAATGGATAAAGAACATGTGGCCCATATATACAATGGAATATTACTCAGCCATAAAAAGAAACGAAATTGAGTTATTTGTAGTGAGGTGGATGGACCTAGAGACTGTCATACAGAGTGAAGTACGTCAGAAAGAGAAAAATAAATACCGTATGCTAACACATATATATGGAATCTAAAAAAAAAAAAAAAAAGGTTCTGAATAACCTAGCAGCAGGAAAGGAATAAAGACGCAGATGTAAAGAATGGACTTGAGGACATAGGGAGGGGGAAGGGTAAGCTGAGACGAAGTGAGAGAGTGGCATTGACATATATACACTACCAAATGTAAAATAGATAGCTAGTGGGAATCAGCAGCATAGCACAGGAAGATCAGCTTGATGCTTTGTGACCACCTAGAGGGGTGGGATAGGGAAGGTGGGAGGGAGACGCAAGAGGGTGGGAATATGGGGATATATGTATACATATAGCTGATTCACTTTGTTATACAGCAGAAACTAACACAGCAATGTAAAGCAATAAAGATGTTTAAAAAACAGTTAAAGCATTAAAATCCGAAAAATATATATATATAGTGCTAGGAAGATGTGTATGTCTATGTGTAGGCACATATCTTCCATAGATCTTAAGGGAAACCCAATACCCCATATGCAGTGGGAGAAAATGAGGCCCTCCCATAGTGAGAACAGAGCCAAGTCATTGGGGTCGGAGGAAGTGCTGAGGTTGGTATTTGACCTCCAGATCCCCTTTTGCCTTTCTCAGTTACTTGAACTAAGATTGCTCTTTTTTGTTTAAGCTAGATTGTGTAGGGCTTCTTCACTTGAGTAAAAAGTCTTGACCAACATAATCGTGACCATTAACTGACTATTTTACAGAAGTGCTAGGACATATGCCAAGTATTACCAGTAAAAGAAATGCAATTAAAGAACGGGTATAGTTATTTATTACCAGTAAGGGAAATTAAGTCAATGTGGTTGTGTTGAGAGGTCCTGTTTTACCGTCATACTGAATGAATTCTCTCCCTCTTTTATCTTACATAGAGAACTTAAATACTAAAAAATTTAAAAAAAAGAAATCTAAAAAGGTAATTTCTCCCAGCCTTTTAAGATAGAGGAACCAGTTGATTTCTTTGTTTCATGCCTGGTAATCAGACTACAAAATGAATGCAGATCATTGCCAGATGGAGGCTATCAAAACAAAAATTGGCCACAAAGAAACAAAAATGTGTTTAAAGTTAATCTGCAGCTACAATATGTGGGATGCTGAACAGAGCAGTTTTCTTCCCTTTTATCGTACCTCAATGTTGAAGAAAGATTTTTTTAAATAAAGTGAATGATTTATCCTTTAACCCATTTGCAAAATAGGTAAAGAAGACTCAACAAACCACTATATCTATTTATTTGTACTAAACACTAGTGTTTCTAGCTTTTCCTTCTTTCACATTAAGCAATATCTATACTTTATCTTTTTACAACTCCCCAGTTAAGTGGGAAAAAGTATAGCGTTTTTTTGGCCCATTTTTTTCTTATTACCATATGTGTGTGTGTATGTGTTTTTGCGTGAATTTGAAATGCATTTTGAAACATTTTATTGTGTTTATTTATTTTTGTAGCCTTTGATCAATGTCTCCATGTTTCCCTCACCCTCCAGCCTCTGGAAACCATCAGTCTATTCTTGTTCTATGAGTTTGTTTTTTAATATCACATATAAGTGAGATCATACAGTATTTGTCTTTCTCTGTCTGACTTATTTCACTTAGCATTAATGCCCAAAATTCCATCCATGTTGTCACAAACGGCAGGATTTTCTTCTTTTTATGGCTGAATAATATCCATTGTATATATACACCACAACTTCTATATTCATTCATCCATCAATGGACATAGGTTGGTTATTGTAAATAATGCTGCAATGAACATAAGGGGTGCATATTTCTCTTTGAGATAGTGATTTTATTTCCTCTGGGCATTTGCCCAGATGTGGGAATATGGTATTAATTTTTTGAGGAACCTCATATTGTTTTCCATAGTGGCTGCACAGGGCTTCCTTATTTCTCCACGTTCTTGCCAACATTTGTTATCTCTTGTCTTTTTGACAGTAGCTATTCTAACAAGTGTGAGGTAATTTCTCATTGCTGTTTTGATCTGCATTTCCCTGATGATTACTGAAGTTGAGCACCTTTTCATGAACTTGTTGGTCATTGTACGTCTACTTTGAAAAAATTCTATTCAGTTCCTTTGCCCATTTTTTAATGGATAATTTATTTATTATTGAGTTTCATGAATTCCTTATATATTTTGAATATTAACTCCTTATCAGATATATTATTTGCAAATACTTCCTCTATTCCATGGATTGCTTTTTCATTTTTTTGATTGTTCTATTTGCTATGCAGAGCTTTTCAGCTTGATGTAGTATTACTTGTTGATTTTTCCTTTTGTTGCTTGTGCTTTTAGTGTCATTTCCAGAAACCCACCGCCAAGACCAATGTCAAGGAGATTTTCCCATATATTTTCCTTTAGGAGTTTTGCAGTTTTCAGCCTTACAATTAAGTCTTTAATCCTTTTCAAGTTAATTCTTGTGAATGGTGTATGATAGAGGTCTAGTTTCATTATTTTTATATGAATGTACAGTTTTTCCAGTACCATTTATTGAAGAGACTCTCCTTTCTTCATTGAGTGTTTTTGACTCCCTTGTAAAGTATTAGTTGGTCAAACATGCCTAGGTTTATTTTAGGGGTATTTAATCTGTTCCAGTGATCTATGGTCTGTTTTTATGCCAGTACCACACTGTTTTAATTACTATAGTTTTGTAATACAGTTTGAAATAAGGAAGAGTGATGCCTTCAACTTTGTTCTCTCTCAATGAAACATATTTTTAAGTGGATTTTAAAATAACCTTGAACATTTTTAAGGATCTCTTAATACACCCACATTTCCAGACTAAATTATATTCTCATGTGAAATTAAAGAATATTTCATGACAAAACAGAGTCAAAAGCAATAATAGTTTTATATTAGAAAAAATAGTTTTCACTTCATCATATTAAAAGTTTGAAGAAAAATAGGATTATCTTGATATATTCCAGTAAAGAATTTGATGTAACTTTACATTCATTATTAATTAAAAACCTTTAATGGAAGGATACCTCTTGGAAGTATACCTAATATAGGATAGGATACCTAATATAGGATAAAGGATATCCTACAGTCAAATTAAAGGTGAAAACATGGAAACATTTCCATTAAAAGAAAAAAACCCTATGCCTTTCTTAGTACCAAAAAATAATCTGTTAGAACATATATAGAAAAGTCTCATTCATAACAGGTACAAAAATATTTTACAAACTTAGGGACTCAAGAAAAATTCACTGCAAGAAGAAAAGCATAAAACTCTACTGTGGGTAAAATGACAGTTAAATATGGAAAGATTATCTGGCATTCCTGGAATGGAATTATAAGGTGTCAATTTGCCTTATGGCCCAAATTAACCTATAAATTTAATGTAAATCCAATGGCATAGCAGTGGTTTTTTTGGTAGCCCAACAATATTCTTATAAAATTCAAATAATAATTATGTGAGAATAGCTAATAGAGTCTTTAAAGAGTATGGTAGTGTATTGTGTTTCTCTTCATAGCAGTGGGTTAGGGAAAATTAGGAACTCCTATGTGACATAAAACTTACTACAGAGTCATAATATAACAGTGTTGTTGGTTTAGGTATAACCATCTAGATGATGAAATAGAAAGAAAACTACAGACACTGATCCTACTACAAATACTGAATAAGAATTTGGTTCAAGATAAGAACAGAACTTCAAATTGATAGAAAATATTATATTATTCAGTATATGATTTTAGGAAAACTGGAAATTTATCTCTTTCATAGAGTATGCCAACATAATTTTCAATTGGTCTAATGATCTAAATTTTTAATGGAAATTTATGAAAGTTCTAGAGGAGGTTATTTGTGTGCAATTAATCTTGGGAACTGAGGTCTCCCTAAACATCTCCTAAAAGTCAAATCCATGATACATTTGACCACAGTGACATATTTCTATAGCAAACATAAACAGAGTTAAAAGACCAATGACAAAATAGGAATGATACTATTGCTTATAGGTTAATCAAAAATCCTTAATATAAAACAATGAAAAAGAAAATCATAATAAAAAAAGAACCAAAATAGACAATTTATACACACAAAAAAAGGCAAATAAATAAATATATAAATAATTAGCTTCCTACTATTCAGCGAAATTCAAGTTAAAGCATTAAGAGAATATCAGTTTTGCTCAGTGCTTTGTGACCACCTAGAGGAGTGGGATAGGGAGGATGGGAGGGAGACACAAGAGGGAGGAGATATGGGGATATATGTATATGTATAGCTGATTCACTTTGTTATAAAGCAGAAACTAACACACCATTGTAAAGCAGTTATAATCCAATAAAGATGTTAAAAAAAAGAGAAAGAATATCAGTTTTTACCTATCAAATTGGCCAGGTGTATATGTATGTATGTACGTATATAAGTATGCACAGAGACAGAGAGAGAGAATGCCTAGTAAGGTTGGAAAGATGTTAGAGGAAAAGGCACTCAGTTACTTCAATTACTAGAAGTGAGCACACAACCTGGTAACATTTTCTGGAGGGCAATTAAAATGTACCCTTTGAACTATGATTTCCAACTTCAGGGGAAAATTTATAAACATATTATAACAGCAGTAATTATATTAGTGAAAAATTCTAGAAAGCTATTGTAATAAATGGACACAATAAATCCTGTTAAGCTAAAATATATCCATATAAATTGAGAAAATATATAGATTTTGGGAAATAATGAGAAATACATAGATAATTAAAATTACCCATAATGCCACTATTCAGAGAAAACTTAAGGTTTTCTATAGAAAATATGTGTTTCTCAATTTGTTTCTGGATCTTATTACATTCATACCTCATGTGTAAGATTTTACAAATGGAATGAAACTGCAATATAATTTTGCAATTAATGTGAATTATTTATTAATGTGAATATATTTTTATGTCAATAGATACATTTGTTTAGCTCTTTTTAATGGCCACATGGGAATCTATTATATGGGTTTTCCATAGATTATTTAACCAATTGCATAGCATATAGTTTCTTTATAATTTTTCACCATAAGAAAAAATACTGCAAAAATTAAAGCTAAAACTTTTTAAATATTTAGCTTTTTAAAGTAATAAATAAATGTTAAATATATTGATTCAAAATATTTCAATGTTCTAATCTTAGAATATTGAATTCTGATTTATTAATAAATTTAAAACTATGTAGGAAGTTTGGAGAGTGATTTCATTTATACTGACAATATTATATGCATACATTGGAAACCATGAACATGTGATATAAAAACATTTTTCCTATGGGTCTGTAGCTGTTGAAGGAGACCCTAATTGTATCCAGCAATCTTAATTAATTTCTATACAATTAGTTAGCCTATTTCACTTCACTCATGTCATGTTTAAGATGACAGAAATCATTTGATCAATTAAGACATGTACTTTTTAGAAAAAAGTCATGAACATACCAATCAAAAACAAATTTATTTAGGACCTAGTGTTATAAGAATCAAATAAAATAATTTGTTTAAAACATCTAGCACAATGCCTGGCAAGTGATAAAATGTTTAATAAAGCTTGCTATTATGATTACTAACATTAAGTAATGTGGGGGAAATATAAGACACAGCCTTTGCCATCAAGGAACTTAAAATATTGTAATTATAAATTTCAACCATTTCCATATTCTAGCTGCAAAGCTAGCGAATCCTAAAAATGTAAGAGCTGTTTTATTGAAAATAACAATGCTTATTTAGGTTGTTTATCCTGAATTCCATTCATTCTTTTTTTCATCAAAATATTTATCTCATATTGAGGGGACTTTTAAAATATATACGCTTCTTTATTAGTGTCCATAAATTTTAGTTAAGTTTACTCCCTCAGTTTTCTTTTGCAGCTTATCTAGCTTTATGCATATTTTTATTTTTATTTTTATTTTTTTGCAGTACGCGGGCCTCTCACTGTTGTGGCCTCTCCCGTTGCGGGGCACAGGCTCCGGACGCGCAGGCTCAGCGGCCATGGCTCACGGGCCCAGCCGCTCCGCGGCATGTGGGATCTTCCCGGACCGGGGCACGAGCCCGTGTCCCCTGCATCGGCAGGCGGACTCTCAACCACTGCGCCACCAGGGAAGCCCTATGCATATTTTTTAAAAAAATCTAGGTCAAATATATGATATATATCTTACGGAGCCATGATGTTAGCATAGCATTTAATTTTAGTACTGATTAATGACCACTATAATTGTCAGCCTAGTCATCAATTTTTTTGGTAAATAAAAAATTCTAAAAGAGTGTGTGTGTGTGTGTGTGTGTGTGTGTGTGTGTGTGTGTGTGTCTAGAATTGTATATGTATCTGAAATATGTACTACTCTCTTCAAGCCAACATGATGGTTGTCATAGAAACAGCAAACAACAGAAAGTCAGAGCTGACATAGCAAGAAGATAAGGGACAACATCGTTGGAGAAATTATAAAATAGAACAGGCTAAAAAGTTAGAAAAATTAACTATGCTTAAAATTAATAGTCCTTATTTCTTCCAAACAAGTTTCCTCAAAGACGGAATTAAATACCCCAAATGCTGGCATTGTTAAGATTCAAAATATATACATTTTTTGAAATGTATAAATCGTGGGCATCAGAGCAAAGTTTAAAATGAAATCTATTAAGTATTCTTAATTGTGAATATTTAAAAGTAATTTTATTAATATGATTTAAAACTAAAATATATACATTTTTATATCCACTAACATTATCATTCAATCATGGCATAAAAATATATAGCACTGAGTGCATTTTAGTCTCCACAATATCACAATTAATGGGACCCACTATTGTATTTCAGCCAGAAATATCTAGTGCTTTTAGCACTTGGTGCAGCAATCTTCACCAGCTTTCACAGTACTTTGGAAATTGTTTTATTAGAATTTGGTTTGAGGTTTTTATTTTTGTTTTTGTTTTTTGCCATGCTAAGAGCACTGCAGATATCCATTAAGGATCTTAAAGTGATTTAATAGTTCATTATATAAAGCGAGTTTCATAACATTTCATTCAAATTTCTAGAATTGTAAATTACATAAATCAGTCTTCATTACTGCTCCACTGGTATAATATTTGTGATAGATAAAGCCAAATGCAAAAACTTGAGTGTCCATTTCAATTTTATTTATTTTTTCTCTTTTTTTTTTTAAACATCCTTATTGGAGTATAATTGCTTTACAATGGTGTGTTAGTTTCTGCTTTATAAAAAAGTGAATCAGCTATACATATACATATATACTTTCCTACCTGAAAATTAAACACCATTCAAAGAAAATGCCTTTCTAGTTTCTATATGCTGACCTTTGGTTGAAAATCAAATATTTATGTTTTGTTATATTTATTATGACTGCTCTTTCTTCATTACATTTAAAAACAGTACTTTTAACCTTAATCTAATTCTCAATGGAATTCAGTAAATTTCAGACACTTAACTATTCTAGTTCATGCCTGATCACTGTAGCCGAACGTATAAAACATATGGTACAATAATTCTGTGGCCCTAAAACATTCCCGGTTTATTCCCAAATTCTTTAGACAAAAAAAGAAGTAATATTTTCAGAGTACAAACAAGTATTTTCCAGAGTGAAATGGTTAAATATTGCAGCCAATTCAGAAATAGCACCAACTGGCTTTTTTTTTTTTTTTTTAGCAGAACCAGGTTTAATTCTTTTTTGCATTCACATGCACACAAGTATACTTCCCTGGAGCTGTCAGAAAGCATCAGATTGCCTGATTTGCATGATGAATTTTAAAATCTTTTGAGAAACACAAGGACAGTTGCTTCAGGCACTATGATTTTATCGTCACCATCATAAACAACAAGTATAATGCCAGTCAGCCTCTGGTATTCAAACCAAAGCCCAAAGATTATGGGACTTTGAAAATGCTGAGCAGAATTTTAATCACCTAAATTCATTTGGATCCATTTTTCAAGTCACACTATTTTGCAACTGGGTAATCATCGCCTTATTGCCCATGACCACTTCTAGATGACCCCCAAATAAAGATATGAATGATTCTTATCAAGAAGTTTATAAAATGCAAATACTCTAAGAAATATTTGTAAACAAATTACATTGTCAGGTGAAAATATTCTGATCACTAATGTAAAGGTGGTGTCTTTAATATTTAATAGCAGCTCTACTTCTTGTACTCTTTATGAAATTCAGCTACAAGATCAGTTCCATCTATAGACATCCTGAGTAAATAAGAGCTGTGGGAAAATGGAAGATTTTCTATAAAGTATTTTGGATCTCATGCTAATAGGGCCTTATCCCTTGAATAATGTAAGAAATAGTACTATAAACACCACCAGAACTATCTTTATAATTAGTTTTTTATAGTACCTAACTGAGAGTTAAAACCACAAGCAATGTGTTGTTTTTCTAGATTCACTACGATATCAATATATAAAATTTTATTTGAAACTCGGTCTAATCGTGCTTTTACATTTAAAGCCAAATTTAAGTTTTTCAGGGCTTAAATCAAACAAGCAAACATAAAAGCCAATTCTTTACCTAGCCAGTAAAATGGAATATAATTACTGCATTCAGTCAGAAGCTGTGACTGAGTCTCATTGAAATGCAAGTTAAGTGGGTTTCTGAAGTCTTGAATTATTGAACAAGTAAAAGTAATGTAGGGTCCTGGAGTTCAAGGGATGGAAGGATATCATTATTATTATTTTTTTTTTCAGTGAATCCAGGATGACCATTCACCCTTCTGGCAAAAGTGGAATATACAAAGGTTTTACTTCTAAAGTAAATGAAATAACCTTCTATTCGTTAGCTGCCAGTGAAGATGCACACCGCAGACTGCATCTCACCTACTTTTCATCGTAACATTTTCACATTATCACAAGTAGCATTATGTCACCATGACAAACCAATTTCATTCATGTAAATGTAAAACAACATGTTTGCTGTAAGATATTTTCATCAATGTCAGGGACACACAAGCGAAATCTCAACAGTCTGCCCTGTCACTTACAGCAGGAGGAAGAGAAATGGTTCATTCACACTCAAATCGACTTCTCTGTCCACTACTTCTTTATGCTCATTGAATTTGTTCATAAACTCATCACTGGTATTGTATTACAGCCAGGAGATATGCACACTTTCAATAGAAACCAACTGAAGAAAAAGGCAACAGAGATGAGATGCCGAAAGATGGGCTCATTCTGTTTCTAAGAGGAGCTGGCACAAAAGATACAGCCATGTCTTTCACTTGATGATTTGGGTCCCTCTACTTAGTTGTCAGTGATATAACAGACCCATCAGAGAGCAGCACAGTCTAGTAGAAAGGCCAGTCCTCTAGGGATCTATGATAAAGTTCTCTGCCACTAGCTCACATCTGGATTCTTGTCAAGTAACTCTCCCTGGGCTGTGGTCTCCACATCGGTAAAATAAGGGTCAATCTAGATGTTCTCAAAGGCTCTACTAGTTCTAACATTCTTTGAATTCAAAATGAGGGTTGACTCTACTATTTTTTTTCTTATATATAAGATCATTGGACCCTCTAAAAAAATTCAAATGCATTTTCTTCCTCAATTTGCCCAATTTTATAAAATAATAAGCGTTTGTACTGGAGATTAGGCTGAGAATAACCCACGGTAACAGGAAATCCCCCTGTTACTGTCACATTTCCATCTATTTTTTTTTTACTCCTCCTCCCCACCGTTTATCCCAAATCGTTTTTATCCTCACACATTCAGTTACAAGGTGCTCAATGATGCATACCAGTGTTTCCTTACAGAGGAGTATCGGTAAATATTTCCCTCAAAACCCTTGAATACTTGCAACGAAAAGTAGCTGAAAGAGCTAATCAAACTTCGCGGCCGCTTTCACTAGCCTGCTGTCTCCTCTGTACACAACAGACATCTCCTCCTCCATAGACTCGTGCCATGGTGATGAAGCAGGAAAGTTATGACCAGACAGCAAAATAGTTATCAAATAGTTTATCGTATCAAAATAAAACCACTCTCCACTCAAACTTTTACCCTCCAGGGAACTGTTCAGGTGCTCATAAGTGCCTGACCTATCATTTTTCAAACCCCTGTACACTACTGGAACATTACTTTCATCTGGAAAGTATTTTGATCTGCAATTGTAAGACCTGATGGTGTTTAAATGAACATTATAGGTACTTTGTGAGCTCACAAGCTATAGAAATCAATAGGCACCTTGCATAGAGAAGGTCTGCAATTGATTTTTCCAGGAGAGAGTCAATTTGTAACTTCAGGAGAAGCATAGACAGGAGGGAGGAGGTTTAAGCATGCTGAAGGTTTAAAAACAAATCACAGGTGTGTGGAAAATGCTGCACTGCACTAGAGTAGGAAGACCTCAAAGAAACAGGGTCTAGATTGATGGTGTTGTTCGGGAGTGGCTAAAGGGGTAACAGTTGAGAAGTACTAGGAGCTCCTGCCGTGCTATATAGGGCTTGCAGAAGGAACACTCTCAAGGTACATAGAAAAGGAATTTAATAGTGTACCTGAGGCTCTTGAATTTAAACGTGTACTGTTGCTTGTCTAAGGATAAGGGCATCCAGTAGACTCATTCTCTCCAGTTTAAAAAAAAGTCGTCTGAAATTATAAAAATAATGTATTTCATTCTTGAAATTTGCCAGAAGAGTAGATCTTATGTTCTCACCACCACCACCACCGCCAAAAAAGAAAAAAAGGTAACTGTGAGGTGATAGAAATGTTCATTAGCTTGAATGTGATAATAATTTCACAATGCATACATAAGTCAAAACATCACGTTGTGCACATTAAACCTATACAATTCTTATTTATCAAAAAAGTGTAAAAATTGTCTGAAAATTAATCTGTTCACTCAATAAAGAAGTCTAAGCAACATTCAATGTTCAGTGCTCTTCTAGGCACCGTGGGTGACAGTAAGGTGTGTGCCTACCACAAGGCTACAGTCACTTAGAGGAAGAGGCAGAAGGCTACAGATAAATTTCAAACAAAACTTATCCCGCAAATCCACTGATTGTCAGTAACTGTCCTATGTAACTAGAGAATCTTGTTCTCAAAACAGCTATTGTTTCCTCCCTTCTCCCAAGTGTTCCTTTATCTTCTCCTTACTTTTTTATATTTTCTACAAGTTCATTAAAAATAAGTTCTACTTTAGTCAAGAGATAAATAACAGAAGCTAAACATTCCTCTAAAGTTACACCTATTTTTATTCTAAATCCTTCTAACGGTGATGAGGGAGAATTCATGAATACCAAACAAACTTTTGAATTCTTGGAGGTCAGGGAGACAAAGGTTAAAAATGGAGAGGAAGGGGCTTCCCTGGTGGCGCAGTGGTTGAGAGTCCGCCTGCCGATGCAGGGGACACGGGTTCATGCCCCAGTCCGGGAGGATCCCACGTGCCGCGGAGCAGCTGGGCCCGTGAGCCACGGCCGCTGAGCCTGCGCGTCCGGAGCCTGTGCTCCGCAATGGGAGAGGCCACAACAGTGAGAGGCCCGCGTACCGCAAAAAAAAAAAAAAATGGAGAGAAAGGTTAAAAATGGAATTAGAGCTATCACAGAGCCATATTGTATAAACTTCAGTGTGAATTTTAAAAGGCTGTTTTGGTGAGCTAAAAAAAACCCAAACACAAATGCCCCAGGGGTTTTTATTGACCTTGTTTAGTTTTGCTTTGAATGATGTTAACTCTTCTAAAACACAGTTTGAAAATCACCAGTCTCCTAATGACTGGTGTTGAGTGGACATGGAAATGTTGGAAAGGATTTGCCTAACCTTCATATGAGCATCTGTTACAAGGAATGCAACTTTAAATGGCTACAATTTTAAGTTTGAACATATCACCTTAAGTTAAATGATGTTGTTCACATGAACTGCTTGGGAGAAGTATATATGTGTAGGAAGCTGCATTTACTTACTATAGTGCATGAACCCGGCCTCGGGTCTGAGGTTTACCAGTATCCAAACAACTACAGAATTTTAGGGTTTTCAAGGCTTTTATTTCAGAGCAGCATTCTTTTAAAAACAAACACCGTTTTCTCACCTGGGAAGTGAATGTTTTGTACTCAGCACTGCAAGTATTCCAAAACTCACTGACTAGTATTAGATGTTCAAAAGAGCTCGGATGATTTAATTTCGAAAAGATGAATCTATTTCAGAAAACTGAAGACACATAGGAAATTACTTTCAATTGCTATTTGCTTAACTTTAGACTCATTTCTGCCTCTCATACTCACTCTGTAGAAAGAAACAGGAGTAAACTACTGAGACTTAATTAACCAAAATGGTATCATGTTTTGCAAATTAAGTCTGTTATCATAAACAGCTTAGGGGCAGATAAAAGCCATCAGATAAAAACTCCAAGAATCGACCATACAACACAATTTAGAGTACAACCTGAAATACAGCCTCAGATACTCACCAGTGAAATGATTAGAAGTGGACAGATAGACACTATCAACACTGGTGGCACTGTCACAGCTAAAAACTTCATCATCAGATTCCTGCACAGAGGAGCAGGGTGCGGAGCCCTCAATTTCTTCCAACTTCCCCTTTAAAATTCCACTCATCGCTGCAGCGCTGTCACATGTACCTGTAGCAGGAACGGGAGCAACAGAGCATTGAAATATCTGACCACTGATTGCACAGTCAAGGTCTCCAAATTGTTTTGGGGGGTTGTAATTTTTTGAACCACGTCTGCCAGAGTATCATATCCATGCAGAAATCATTCTTTACACAATGTTTGAAAGCACTGAAAACAGTTCTACCTTGATTCATTGCTATTTGCATTCTTATTCTGACAACAGTATTTTATGAGAAAAAGTCAAAATTAAGAATGTGAATTCAGAGGGCTGCATAAGGAAATATGGCTCAGTGTTTTGAGTCAAATACAGGAGTCAAATACATTTATTTGATTTGTTCTGGTAAATCACGTACTGTCACTGACAGAGCAGGGGTTCAGAACGAAATAGATCACTCACTTGCATGCTGTCATACCCGGAGCATACTGATTAGGGCATGTCTATGTTGCTTGGGAATTCTTTTTTCTCAGGTACAAAGGCATCTACTTTCCTGGGGCTCTCTGTCCGTTAAAAATCAAATTGGTTGCTAGGAATGGCTATACCTACAGAATTTAGATGCCTTATAATGTTTCCAGTCAGTTCAGCAGAGCTACAGGGAATTCTTGAGTCCTATACCACAGAGGTTGGCAGACTAGATTTAATACAGGGTAAATCACAGTCCTAAATCTTTTGCTGGATAAAATATTAATTTAAGTCTCTTCACTCTTGTATCAACATGGTCAGTGAAAGCCAGTCAGAGGTAGCCTGATGCATTTTTTTAAATTTGTTAATGTCAATTTAGATGAGTCATTAGACCTCTGAGAGTAATAATTTCTTCATAGCCATAAAGTAACTCTTCAGGTAATCAGCGGTTGCAAACACAAATTCTTACAATGGCAGTTAACCTCAATGAATAAAGAGGGTCAGATATAATAAAATCATGAAGTCATCTCAGTCTTCTCATTTGTCTACTGTTATTCGTAACAAAGGTATCAAGAAATACTTTTCTACCCGAAGGAAAATGATAGCATAGGAACAATAATAAGTGGCCTCACAACCAAAGAGACAGTGGGTAGTAAGCAGTGTGAACTATGGCAAACTGGAGATGTACACCCAGGCCAAAGTGGGAAGCTACTACTCAGTCCAGGTCATTTCAGCTCCATGCTTCCCCAATTTAACACACTCTAAAATCTGGCCAATGCCGCATTCACATTCAGAAGCAATCCTTTACATTGTTAGCTTTCACATGCCCCATCCTCCTTCCCCTTATTAATTTTGCTTATAAAGGAGTGGTTTTTAGATTACATTGTAATTTAAAACCCCTCTTGGATTGGCTCTATAAAATAAACAAAGAATGGTTCAGATCTGTGACTTGGAAGGATCAACAGACAAAGGAATCAAAACATTCTCTTCCCCACTAGCCCAACACAATACCTGAAATGCTTTTACTAGAGATACATAAGTTGGGAGAACAAACTTATTTTACAAAAGACACTTGCATGATACATGTGCAAAGAGAGGTAGTATACTACCCAAGAGAGGTAGTATCTTAAGCCATCAAAACTTAGAATGGCAGTCCTATCTGTAATAAGGAACCAATCTGACTAGCGTGACTTTCTTAAGAAGTCTGGCCACTTTCATTGTGCCTCTCAGTGACCTCATGGAGTCCCTCAGTTTTGGTAGCTATGCTTCTGTGGGGCATATGTGCTCCAGGTCCTTCTGCTGACTGGCTTCCTCTGTTCTGTACTTTCTGCTTCCTAGTATCCTTAACTGGCATATCGTTTTACTTCTGAAAGAACATCCTCTACCATATTGTATCCTGAAAGCCTCAACACTAAACAACAACTGTCTTGTTCTTTTAATATATCCTAGTTCAGATTGTTGAGTAAGGGAATCTGTGTCTTCGTTCAGATATTTGTGCCATTCTATAGAAAAGAGATTTGTTTTCTGTACTTTGTTAAGGGGCCACTTATTATTTATTCAATAAACATCTCTTGAGCTCCTAGCATGAACCAGTGACTATTATAGTGACTATCGCTAGAGAGCAATAAAGTAACAACACAGAAAAAAAATTCCTTCCTCTAACGATGCTCACTTTCTGGGTGTTGATGGGGGAAGGAGTAAACAAATAATAAACAGATAAGTAAATTAAATATACAATATGTCCTGTAGAGTTAAATACTATGAAGAAAGAGAAGTAGTCAAGTGGTATAGTGACTAAGAGATTGGCTGATAGAGAACATTGCATTTTTAATTACTTGGTGAGCTAATGTTACAGTGAGGAAGGTAAGGGAGCCAGTGATTTTGACATCTGGGGGAAGATTAGGCCAGGCCAAAGGAGTGGTGAGTGTCGAGGTCCTGGGTTGGGCATAGTAGGCAATGAGGTTAGACAGGTATTGGGAGCTAGATTGTGTAGAGCCTGTAAGGACTTTGGATATTACTCTACATGAGATGAAGGGTGTAAGTAGTGGAATGATAAGATCTCACTTGTACTTTAAAAGGACCACTCATTCTGGACTTCCCTGGTGGTCCAGTGGTTAAGACTCTGTGCTTCCACTGCAAGGGGCACACGTTCAATCCCTGGTCGAGGAACTAAGATACCAACATGCCGTGCTGCACGGCCAGAAAAAAAAAGACCACAAATTTGCCTATTATTTCATTAAAAGAAAAAGAGGGCCTACGGTAAAGGAAAGGTAGATTTGATGGGGAATGGAAAAGTCCTAGAATTAAGGAGGACTTAGCAGCTCAGATGAACAGTTAAAATCAGAACCTGACCAGTCAGAGGGTTGAAGAGGTTTCTTTGGGGGGGGAAAGAATTTAGAACGAAGTTAGAAGGGGAAGGAAGGTCAAAGTGCTTCCCAAAGTAATGTGGTTACTTAATTTTACCTACAACCATCTCTGGTCTCTAAATTTACCAAATATTTGATGATGGTGGGAGCCACCTTTCCTGTTAGGTTTTAAATAGGACCAATTCTGATATATCCTACCACTTTGTGGTACTGCTTTGGCAAATAAAATTAACAATGAAAAAGAAGACTTTCCTTTATTACTCTAAAGGAATACTTCTTTTAATTTGGTAGAGAAGAGGCATTATATGGATGGTGACCATTATCAAAGATTTACTTATTGATGGGAAAATGGAGGCAAAGAGTTAATAACTATTTTATCCACCACCCTCCCTAAAGTTACTCATTCAAGATTTTTTTAAAGTAAAATCCATAACTACTACTTGCTACTGCAAGGGTTATAGGATTCTGGCTTGGAGTTGACCTTGTTTGAAAGCAATCGGTTGAAGAGTCTCTCTTATCTTCAAGCGACTTATGGAGAGTTTAAAAGAATTGCAGAAAACCTCCTAAAAACTGAGAGCTGTTGATGGATTTTTTTAAATGTTGATGTACCCTGTTTAATCGTTATAGGAAGCTATTTGGAAGTTTTTCCTTAACTGGTATGAAATCGATGTAAATAATTTGTGTGGATTTGCTCACATTTATACTTTTAGTTCTGGTGACCTTGAAGAAACTTGCACAGAGTCATTAAAGAGAGAATGAACTGTGTAATTAGCTGAGTAAACACAAAGAAAGGGTGGGAAAAAATGTCCAAAAGCATAAGAAATATTTGGAGAGAGAGAGAGAGGAAAAATAGATTCATCCTACTTTGTGTCTGCCAGTTTGATTCTACTGTAGTGTGCTCTGGCTGTAGTACTAAAATTGCAACGTTACAATTATTTCCATGGCAACAGACAGTGAGATCATGCAGAAGTTAAATTGTGAGAGAGATTAAGATGCTACCCCCATTCAGATGTCTGCAGTAATAGGTGGGAAGGGAGAACAGAGTTATTATGAATGTCCTTGATTGAGTTTGTCCCAGCCACATAGTCCAGGGAGAGCAATCCTAAACAATATTGTCACCCTATAACACAGAATGCTCTTTTGAGAGTACATGGCTGGATGAAACTGTTAGCAAGCAGACAGAAGTATGGATGACTTGATTTATATTTTCTAGCACCTAAAAGATTATGATATTTGTTAAAAGTCAAAAGTTTTAGAATTCTAATTCAGGGTCCCTTAACAAGGTCTTATGTGTCCCAGGTCCAGAAAAAAAAATGCAGTCGACTTAGGTTCTCTTTATCTATCTAATGGCATTCTTATTAATCCTATATCCAAAAATTCCTTTTGAAAAGTATATAAAATAATACAATTTTCTTAATACTGCTCCTAATATGAAAATAGTCATAATTTTGTTTATAAGTCAAATAGCAGAGTCATATTTTGAATTAAAATATTCAAAATGACAGTTGAATGTTTTTATACAAACCAAGACACTCAAAAGACAAAAGATTACTAGCATTTAGGAGTAGGGGAAGAAAAAAAATTATTAATTTTTATGTTCAATTTATGATGCAATGAGAAATAACTGAATTGAGACAGGTCACTAAAAGAATCTAAAGGTAAAAATATAATTTGTCATTTTGAGGTCAGAACTACCATGAATGTTGGGTACATCGCCCTTTCTACAAATGGAAATTATTTTTCTAAAAATAGTAGCTCAGAGTTTATATGGATCTCCCCCAAGAACTTAAGTATTTGTTGTTATTGGGCAAGTTTTACAGAATAAAGAATCCAATGATTGATTTTACGATTATATGACACCAGAGAGCCTAAATATACTAAATAGTAAACCTTCACAACCATATATATTTTTTTAAGTTCCCCTTATTCCCCCACTATAAGGACACTTCTATAGAGCTGGGATACAACCATGGGCTTGGGATGATTACTAAGGTTAATTGACAAAGACTAGAACAAGAATGAGGACAGATTGTTGGATCCAGAGACAGATGCAGAATAAAGGTGAATAAAAGTGAAATGGCCCTGGGGATATGAAGGGAAAGTAGGACATGGGAGAAAGAGTTTGTAAAGAATGGAAGAAAATGCCCAAAGGAGAAATGGACAATTTGGTGACTTGAGAGATCTGGGCAGTGATATTTATCAAGAGTTAAGTCACAGAAGATGAAGAGGTAGAAGAAATTAGCCTGGGTTGTAGTATCTATGGAGAAATGCTAGTTTCAAAGATTATGAAATTTGGTACATCTCCCTTTGGGTTGAGAGGGAAATGGGATGAATTGCTTTAATCTGAACTTGTGGTGATGTCTGGATCCCCCAATTAAAAACACATCAGTTAATTTAAAATTTAGAACCTGAGAGCCTGGAGCTGGAAAAAGCTTAGGAGAAAAAAGCAGTCTGCACTGTTATCACAAATTTGCCTTCAGGTATAGGGAAAGTGGTGATGTGTCCTACAGTAGGACTTAGACTAGGCTAATCATTAAAATTTTCTGGGGAAATTTTTTTAAATGTAAGAGAGTCCCAGGAACTACCAGGAGTCACTGGTATGGTGAAAAGGGTGAAGCCAGTTGCTTGAAAACCTGGTTTCACCATTTCCTTAAATAGTTCTTTCGTGGGTTACTTAATTTCTCTGAGCCAAAGTTTTCTCACCTGTTAAATGGGGCTAGTAGTAGCTGTTTTACAGTGTTAGAATGTGCACTGTAGGTATTTCTATGTCCTCCATTGGTATGTATTATGAATTCCAGATGCTTGGCATTATAGCTAAAACAAAACAAAAACAATACACTAAAGTCTTGACTAAGAGTGTAATTTAGTCAGTTCAGTATAGAGGGGGGCTATAAATAGAAGTGAGGGACCAGAGCATGCCATTTCTCTTTAAGGCATGGAATAAATGGCAACAGGACAGAAAACTAGGGGAGATACTACAAAGTCTTCTTTTGAGGATACCCTTGTTCTTTGGATGGATGGGCATGACCAGACGGACAGCATCAGGGTATGTTCCCTCGTCATGTGAACCTGTCTTGCCGAGAGGCCACCTCACACTCCAGGAGGAGTACTAACGGATTAACACTATATATGCAATTTTGTAACCTATAATTCCTCCACTTATAACATGAGCATGTTCCCTTCTCATTAAATAATTTTCTAAACCACTTGTTTTTATTTAATTTTCATTTTTGTGTTTAAGGCTACACAGCATTTCATTGAATAGCTATGCAATAATATTTAACTACAATTCTAAGGGAGATGCTTGGTTTCTTTTAAAATATTTATTATAAATATCCATATAATTAACATTTTCTTTCATATATCTTTGTGTACATCTCTGATTATATCTCTAGGATGAATTCCTAGACGTGGAATTACCAGGCTTTCAGTACACATTGCCAAATTACCTGGCAGAAAGGTTCTACCAGCTTATGTCTTTAATGGTGCAGTAGGATGTCATTTCACTATACCCTTGTCATTACTGCAACGTTGCTGTTTTTTTAAAATTTTGTAAATTTTTCATATATTCAGTAAGAGTAAGAGCTAACACACATCATGCTTACTATATGCCAGGCACTGTTCTGGCATTTTACATATGTATTATGTTGGATTCTAAGGTGGTATACAAGATTGCCCACCTTCTGGTGTGCACTCTTTGTATAACCCCAGGATTGTGAATGTGGTGAAATATCACTCCGTTATGTTCACATTATATGGCAAAGGGAATCTGCATATATAGTGGAGGTCCCAAATCAGTGACCTCGTAGATTATCCAGGTGGGCCTGAATTAATCACATAAAACTTTAAATCTAGAGGACAGAAATTAAGGGTGAGAAGGATTCCACACAAGAGAGATTCTCTGTGGTTGACTTTGAAGATGGAAGGGGTCACATGACAAGGAATGTGTGCAGCCTCTAGGAGCTGAGAGTGGCTCCAGCTGCAGCAAGGAGGAAACAGGGACCCTAGTCCTAGAAGCACAAGGAACTGAATTCTGCCAACAGGTATGAGTTTGAGATAGATTTTCCCCCAGAGTGACCAGACAAGAATTCAGTTGTGCTGACCCTGATTTCAGCCTTGTGGCTAAGAATTTAGCCACACTCGGCAGAACTTCTGACCTACAGTAGTATATGATAATACGTGGGCATTGTTTAAATTGCTAAATTTGCGGTAATTTGTTGCAAGGCAATAGAAAAGCAATCCGACATATATCAACTTATTTAATCTTTGTTGTATGCATAGGAGGTATGCATTATTATTAATGTCATTTTCAGATTAAAAACTGAAGCACAGAGAGGTTAGATGATGAGCCAAGGTCATAAAGCTAATTAGTCTTACAGGCAGCACCCGAACCTGGGCATTTTGGCACTTGAAATCGTATTTTAATCATCACACTCTTCCTTGACTCCTGATGGTATCTTACTGCTTAAATTGTTTTTGCAATTTTACTATCTCATACAGTACTAATTGAGCCAGCTGATATCCAATGAGTTAACTGCAGTTAATATGGAAAAAAAAGGAATTTTTTAATACTCTAATGAGGAATAGTATTTAGGAAGCCATTAAAAACCCTGGGGATTATTTTGCTCCTTCCATTCTTAGTTTATTAACAGAAAAGGATGACTAACAGTAACAACTGAAATTGCACACAATTCCTGACTATGTCTTAAATTCTGCAGTGAAAAATGTTCTACATGGATCTATCAGTCTTTACAATTATCACCCAGGTAGATAATAACTGAATTTCACAGAAAGGGAAACTGAGGCTCAGATAGCTTAAGTAACTTGCCCACATTTACACAGGCAGTAAGATAGCATGTTTGGGAGTTGAACTATAGACTGTATAGCCGCAAAGTTTATTATGCATTCCATCAATCATTACGCATTTCATCAATCACTATGCTGTACTATCTAAAGAACTAATAGGTTAGCCAAAGTTACAATACCCAATTTGTACTAGAGTATGCATTTCTAGAAGCAGATGTGCTGACTGGCTGACTGAATCCTTCATTTAAGGGGTATATATGTATACCCACAGTACAGTTCCCACACACATGAGCATATTTAAAGATATATTAGCTATTAACAGTTGTTCTTTCTCTATAGACTCCCCAGACATTACATCATGGCGTGACATTCCTTTTTTTTTTTTTCAGTAAGTTCTACCTTGCTGTGGCAGACTGGGACTTCCACCTGTCCTGTATTATCTGCTTGCCTTTACCTTGAGACATATTAAACCCCAGTAAAATGGGTACATTAACTCTTAGTACACACCCTTAGATTCTTTGTCACCTGCCAAACACAATGACTTAAAATTGTTCACCACAACACAAGGTAAATGGCAGAAAGTGGACCTGGAGCAGAAGCAAAATATTGCTGAACAATTTAAACTTTAATCAAATGTTGCTGAATAACTCTGACTCAAGAAAGTGGGGAGTTATTGAGAGACGGAATATGTATCAGATTGGTAAAATACTTATTACTATATTTTCTTAAACAAACATTATTTAACATTTATATTACATGTTAATATAAAAATTAACTACATTAATTTTCAATTAGTCCATTGATTTACTACATGATGATGATCTGTGTGTGTGTGCCTGTGTGTGCGTGTGATCAGAAACAGAAGAGTAATATAATGGAACAGCACAGTGCAGGGAGTCATGAAATGGGGACTGCATACAGATGAAATCCCCTGTTAAAGTCAGAGAGGTCAAAAGGAGTTTGCATAATAAAAAGTCTGCAATACAAAATTTTGCATGGCTTAATGACATTTATGTGACACGAACATTATCACACTGAAGAGTGTTAACAAAGAAGCACATGAAAGAAAGGGACTATCTTTAGCATGTAATGAGTGTCTGTCACTGGGGAAGGTGCAAGAAAAGGGTAAGAATAATCTGACAAGATTATTCACTTATTTATGCAGTCAGAAAAACAATTTTGATACAATTTTGATATATAAAATGTATCAAGCATTATGGTAGATGTTGATGATACAAGACAAAGGAAACCCCCTGCCACAGAATTATAATTGAGTTGATAAATTGATAAGTTGATAATTGAGTTATAGAGAGGTCCTAGAAGTGACTGGAAGGACCACACTAAGAAGTAATGGCAGGGAGCACAGGACAGGACTGAGGTGGCCCTGAGGCTGCTAGCTATGGCCCTGCCCATACTGTGTGAAGATCTCTGAATATAGAAGCTTACAATGGAGTCCCTAAGTGCAGAGTTTCCCATTTGACCCTCAGTCCTATAGGGGACTTCAGTGGGCAGGTTGGGAGAGTCAACTTGGGGCCCCTTACTGATTTAGACATCACAGTGGTCAAACAACCTAAGGTTTGAGTTTTATGAACTACAAAAAAGGAATTTTGAGACAGCGAAGCAAGAAGTTTTAAAATCACTTTTGAAAACTTTTCCCAGAATCTTTCTGCCTTAATATGCTGACAGCATCAAAACCAGTATTACTGAGTAATGACTGATGACAAATGTTGATTTTCCCTGGCTAGCTTAACCTGAAATAGAAAAGGAAATGAAAATCTTTGTAAATACATTCAGGAGTCCTGTTTAGGAAATTACTTGTTTCATTTATTAAGTATGTTGTGATATATCCACAATACGACAGCAGCTAACTCTAACGACACTTACTAGAAAACAAAACTAAAATGCATTTTTGACCTTGACAGCAAACTCACAGAAAGTCAAGGAGATTATGACGGTAAGACAAAGTGATCAGGCTGACAGGAAACCAAAATCAGGACTAAAGTGAAGAGTTCTGTGCAACTCTAAAATTCCTGTGTTGTCATGCATTGGGGACCATCTGGCCACACCATGTTTTTCCACCTTCTTCCAAAGTCCTCCTAAACTCTGCGTTCCATCCATCCAGTCTTTAACGCATTATATCCAATATTTAATGCAAACTCATAGTGTTTGGCTATTCTTATTTTACATAATGCTCAGTTTCCCACTAAAACAATTATTGTGGGAACCCTTCTCTGTGCCTTACTTTGTTCATAGGTAAAATAAGCAGTCAAGGAAGGGATTATCTCTATAGGCCAGTTCCACACTTCTAGAATAATGGAAGACTAAAATACTGAAAGGGAATAAGAAAATTAAATGAGTGTTTGCTAAAGGACTTCGTAGTCAATATCGTTTAAAGATATAAAAATTTACATAAGAACTACTTTTACCTGGTGATTTAATATTGTTACAAATGTGATGTGAGTCAGGAGAAATATAGAAATGTGTTGTGTGCACCACCTTCTGTTGTTGTATTGGAAGATGATGTGTTAAGCTCCTGATCTCACTAAAGTACAAAGACTCTTTGGAAATAAATCACATGGCTACTATCTTTTGGCCATGAGACTAAAATGAATGGATGGCAAAGTTGATCTCCCATCAAGTAGTTTTCTTGTTAAAGTGTGATCTTTAGAAGTGGCATTGACATTTATCAAGGTCATCATAATTGTATGAATTAAATGCTTGAAAAGTTATACTGAGTCTGTATTCTCAAAGTATGCACATTCAACAATTTTCAGGTCAAGCTACTTAGTCTATTTGTCACCAACTGAGATCTAAACAGTTGACTAAGGAATCAAATGATTTGCCCAACTGAGTTCACTGAGATATGTGAAACAACCAAATGTCATCGTTAGCTTGATAAGCAAATCCATTCCCTGCTCCTTGATTTACGAAATGGTAATTAAAGAGTAATAATGCTGCTTTGGACCAACTCCCTTTCTACAGCTATATAAGCCCTATACTATACTATCAGGTATTCGGTATATACTAAGTCAAAAATAAATTCTGATCAAGAATATATTTGAGTTATGGCCTACCATAGTACAAATGTTAACATGATTTTTCATTTGCTTGAATTACCTTAAGTACATAGCACAGTTTGAACATTGTGAAACCTGACCCGAACTCTCTTAACCTGGAATTTCCATTTCTTTTAAATCCCACCCTTCCGTTTCCAGCAATGTTGGGTTATTTGCCAAACCAGCATATTTTCATTATAGCTATAAAGTTGTCTACCTATATTATAGAGGAAACTATTAATATTTCATTTTCCTGAATACATTTTGTGAGACTGACGAGACCTGTGTAAACTCCCCTACGAATCTGGCAAGCTGCTTTTAGCTAATAAAGAAGCATGAAACAGTAAAGAACCACTACTAACAAACTGTACTTAAAAATTATCTGGGGCTTCCCTGGTGGCGCAGTGGTTGAGAGTCCGCCTGCCGATGCAGGGGACGCGGGTTCGTGCCCCGGTCCGGGAAGGTCCCATGTGCCGCGGAGCGGCTGGGCCCGTGAGCCGTGGCCGCTGGGCCTGCGCGTCCGGAGCCTGTGCTCCGCAACGGGAGAGGCCGCAGCGGTGAGAGGCCCGCGTACCAAAAAAAAAAAAAAAAAAAAAAAAAAAAAAAAAAAAAATTATCTGAAGTTAGGGTAAGTCCATGCACTGCATCATTTTAAGGAACTTGAAACATACTTGGTAATTTTGATTATGCCTGAAATGAATTATTTATACAGGTTGCATAATCCATTTACTAGTCTATCTGATTTGCTGTTAGCGCGCTCTTTAATGTCATCTGTGTTTACAATGAAAGTGCTTTGCTCGTGTTAATTGATAAAAGCTAAATACTTCCCATTATCCTAACTCTGAAAAATAACATACTGACATATCAAATTAATTTAACTTTAAATAATGTATTGCCTAGATATTAAATATATTAAAACATGGTTTAAGCTTGTAGTACTTTATTTGCTCCATTGCTAACAATAAATCTAATACACTAAGTTAATATTATGAAAATAAGATATTATATGTCAAAAGCATTTAAACAAATGGTAAAGAGAAGATAGAGTTAGGACTCTCATCTGAATTATAATAAAATAGGAAAGATGTAACAGCTTTATGCTGATTTTCCCTCTCACCAAATAGCCGAGAGAAAAAAAACTATAATGAAAATGTTTTAATTTAAAAAATTGCCTAGAGTAAAATACGATGGTAGTAGTGATTTTTATTTTTTATAAAGAAAAGCCACAGAAAATGAATTTTTATTTCCAAACAAAAGCAAAGGGTTTCAAATAAAACAAAAAGTACTTATGTGTATTTATAATAATTTCTATTAAATTTCAAATATATTACCTTAATACTAATAAAAAACAGTTTTAGGTTGTTGAAATATATAATTTTTTATATATTAGATTACAAAGGTAAGGAAATGACTACATTAATAAAAGATAGTCTGGACATTAAGTAAAACAGTCTTAATCTGTCAAAATATGTATTTAATCCTCTTCACTATCCATAGACTGAACATATATCTCAAGCTTTTCTTTTTATGACTAAAATGACTAATACATTAAAAAAAGTTTCTTAATTTATTGTCTTGCTCAGTATCCTACTAACCACTACAAACATAAAGAGAAAAAAGGAAGAAAGTATTGTACACAGGAGACAAAGTTGGATGCAGTGGTCTCCATTAAAAACCTACGTTTGAATCTTAATGTTTGCACTAAAGGAAAAACAAATGGTCTTGCTTTGGCATCTCTCATAGAGCAGCCTTACATGGTTCTCATTTGCCTTGTTTCATCCTTCACTTGGACAGGAACCTCTTAACTGTTTTCTTTCATACTTTTTTTTCTCTTGCTTCCACCCCAGCACGCGCGCCTGTGCACACACTCACTCACACACACACACACACACACACTCTTGCTCATGCAGTCTCTTCAGTAAAGGCTACCATAGTTATCTCATGCAGACGTCTGCCCATGGATGATAGGAAATGCTGATTGAGAAAGGTTTTATCTACTTTTCATCCAAAATATGTGAGCCATTAAGGAAATTATAGAAAGCAGCAACAATATACTCTGGTTTTATTCAGAACCTTTCCCTTGCCAATTATTAAAAGGATGATATTTTTAGCCAAAGAAAGCAAAATGCATCTGCAGCAGCTGGTTTCCAAGGAAACAGAATAATTTAAAACCATGTGGAACTCTGCTCTCTAATTTTCATCAATTCCCCTTCATTCTTGGAGGTAGATTTACTTGGAATTTATAATCTTCAAAAACTATAACTGCCTTAATTTATTTTCTTTAACACATTTCAGGCGAAGAATATCTGGTCTTACATATCACCTTAAATTCCAGTCTAAGGAATGGATTAATTTCTACCATTATTTTGTTTTGAAAACAAGATCAGAAGAATCCATGAATAATTAGAAACATGGCAATATTTTAGTATCATAAGATTTTTGAAATCCAGAAATAGTTCAAAATAAATCATGCAAGAGTATTTGCTTGGGTCAATATGACACTTAAGTGTGTAAACATAACTATGTTCAGCACATTTAGGAAATTAAAGATAGTTCTCCATTCATTTAGATAATCTTTACCCAATATTCAGTAGTTTTTTTCCCCCTCTTTTTTCAATTTTGCAAGAACTGTTATGTTTTTGTCTGTTCTTCAAAGACAAAATCCATCTCCTTTCTCAAACAAAAACAAAAAGCAAACACAAGACCAAAAAAATCCTTAGAAATTGTATATGTTCGTTCCTATTAGTTTGTGAATCATTCAAAAGGAGTATTTTTAAAATATATGAACAAGTCATTTACATCATTGAAAGACTTTGTTTTATTATTATAATCAACAAGTATTAATTGATGGTCAATGTCTTCAAGTCAGTAATGACCTTTTTTAAAATAAGCTCCATTTTAATGAGTTTCCCCATCCTTAATTGACCTATATTTATGAATTAAAATCACTATAATATTAAATGGACTTGGAGTAAAATTATTTTTCATGTCTTTACTGTAGGTGTGTCATTGAGTTTATACATTTACCCTTATTATTTACCCTCTTATAAATAAAAGACAATATTAAGAGAGAGAAGCAACTGGTAAAGTAAAACCTTAACTTTTGAGCTGTTAAAAAATATTGTCCTAGGGATATTACCAACAATATAAATACTGTGATGGAATTCTTATCTAGATATATTTGATTGATAAAGGAAACTACCAATGAAACTTGCCTAATAAGACACTATTTTTACAGCAGTGTTTAATCCTTCATAAACAGGTTTCTAAGCCTTGAAAATGGAAACGGCTCCATACATGTTGATAAATAAAGACAGTTGTTTAATTATCATATGAGCTTACAATTCACTAAACAAAATGATATAGCTACTCAATAGCATGAGGTTTATCAAGAGGAGTGAGTTAAAAAATGCATATAAATCATTCATGCTAAATTAGTGCTAAAAGAGTCTACAACCTGCAAAAATTATTTTCCTAAACCATTTCTTGTGTTGTAACTATTAAACACCATGTGAAATTTTATACTGTATATTCAGAGAAAGCTCCATTTTCTCAGGACCTGTGAATTTTACCGAGCTTTCCTCAACCTTCCTTTGATTTCCAATAACATACACTTGAATAAAAACAAACGATAAAAGACACATGATGACTCATCTTATCCATTAACTTTGCTTCTGTAACACTTGCTAGAAAGTTATCCAGGATAAGACATGCCTCTGGTGTTTTTATCAGCTAAGGATTTTGCAGGGAGAGAGAACAGCTCATTGCAAAGCTTCCTCAAGTAATGAGAGGGACACACTTTCAAGGAAATGTCTTATAGAATAATTTCTATATCATAAAATTGTCTCAGTAGGAATTGAGAAGCATTCTCTTTTGAAGAAAAATAATTTTTTTCCTTCTCTTTTGCTCTTACCTGTAAATATGGTTTCTGTACTTCGGCTCCGTCAGAACAGACTGAAGAGTTCTCTCCTCCCTAGTCTACCCATGAGGCAGCAGCCAACCAATAACAAAAGCCAGATCCTGGCATTCTCTAGCTCATGCTCCCTGTCTGCTTTCATCCCTCGTTCCCTCCCACCCCCACTCTTTTAGGAGACAAATCCTTGCAGCTGGAGAGAGGCAGGGAGAGGAGAAAAGGAACATGGAGAGGAAAGGAATAAAGAGATGAAAGATATTTCAAAGAATAGCTCCAAACTATGGAAAATATCTGCAGGTGAACTCGGCTGAAGTAAAAATGTCTTGCTTTGGCTGTAGGAAAATAGGGTTAATCAATGCCTTACCCACCTGAAATCAAAGCAAAATAACGTAAAGCTTAGGTACCTTGCTTATTTTTCAGTTCCCACTGATTTTTTTTCAGTGAAAAAAATGATCTTCTTATTGTACATTTTGATATGTAGATAGAAGAGGTTGAGACTGAACATCAAGATAACATTATGCACATTCAGTTTGCAAAGAGATAAAATTAAAATGAATCAAGACCCTTTATATTGATGCATAATACTATTTGCATTTCAACCTCTGTTGGGCACTGTTTTCATTTAAAACCAGTTTCAGAGCCTAGTCAGTATGAAAAAGATATTTCATCCGGAGTATTAGAATATTTAAATATTTCAAAGTTATGTGGCTTGCATTTCTTCATATTTCTTAAATACTGGCATCAATTTCTCTATGTGAATGATGGAACTTGTTAAAAATTAAAAAGGAGTCAGCCATTCGGTTGCCATGTCTCAAAGTGACTAATTGAATTCCAATATTATTCTAATAACCTTGGGCAAAATCATTTCACTTCTGAACTAAGAGGCATAAAAAGGACAACTGAGGAAAATATCCTTAGACTTCTTTAAGGCAACAAAGCAAATTTGTCCACAGCTTAAAGGAAGCTGGTCTAGGACTGACGAAGAATTTAAACCATATACAGATTGAATTCTTACAAAATATAATACAGATCATGGCTCTTTATGATAAAAAGTGCTATTAATTGAGCTTTCACTAGGTGAGGGTCTGAAAAAGTTTCCGTGGGATGGTATAAATTAAACAATGAATGTTTTCTCCACCGTACAGATATTTATAGGCTTTGCTATTCAATTTCTTAAATCAGTAATGTGTCCTCATGGAAATAAGACCAAAGGGAGAAAAAAAGAGAAGTGACAAGAAAGTATTCTTCAACTCCAAGAACAACTGGAATGAGGGCAAATCACTGGTAGCCCAGAAATAACTATGGAAAGTTTTTAGGGGTGTAAATCTTGTTAGGAAGGGAGTGGCTGTCAATTAAAATTGACTTTAGATAGAAGTGTACTGATTTTACTTTGTGTGCTCAGTTATTTGGGGTAGCTCTGCTGGAGATAGAGAGAAGGTTAAATTATCCCTGATTCCCACTTCAAGTCCTCTCCTGCGGAGGATGCTTTCCAAGCTTCTGTGGTCCTACTGCTAGGAATAGCTGGAGGAATCCCTAGGTTAGCATTTCTTAATGTGGGATTTGGGGCCCATCTGCATCAGGAAGGAATTGGGACGATTTTGAGGAGTGGTAGTCCAGATGCATCCACAATTATGTAGTTCAGAAACAAGAAGCCCCGTGCAAGGAGCCAGATCGTCAAAAATAAAAGACCTTCAAATATATTAATGTTTAAGCTGAAGGATCAGTGGAAATATTTCATGTCTCTGGTCTCATAAGCATATCAAGGGATTAAAAATATAAAAAATCATTTTTTTATTCCAACCTTCACTAAGGAAGTCATTAAAGGATTCCTAAATTGCCTGTTGAAATTGAGATTTAGAAGCATCAAGTCAAAAGGTAATAAAGAGTATGAAGACTATCGTAGAGCTAACTGATCCACAGGAAAAAGCAGATCAGGAAGACTTGTCGGCAATCACCCAAATGCTTATAAGAACTCAAGGGTAAAATGTGGTGCAACTGGCCAAAGTATTTTACATGCTGCTATAAATTACCCTGGTGCCAGGAGACCATCAGTGTGGTCTCTACCCATCTGAGAACACCATGATAATCATCGGACAGTAAGAGATGCTCAAAAGTATTTAATAAAAAAACTTAGGGACCGATGCAACTAACTTCATTAGCTGCTTGTGGAATATTAACAATGTAATTCTAAAGGTATGAATTCACAAATATTTATTGAGTATTTTTTTCATGAAAAATACTGTCCTTGGTATTAAAATACAGTAAAGAAGACCAAGTCTCTGACTTTATGGAGCTCCTACGCTAATTGAGGCAAATTATATCTTTTATATATACATGTACGGTCCACACCGTAGAACTGGAGTGTTGAAGTAGGCAATGTGTAGAGACCCAAATTAAACAACAGATGTACTTCCTGCCCTTGAGATGCACCCTTGAGATGCATCCCAGCAGAATGCATGACAAAGAGGAGGATCATGGATTATAGCAATAACTGGAATAACTATGGGAACTAACGTGACAACATATTTTTGTGAGAAAATATGTGCCTTGTGATCTCTTTGTTAAAGAGCTTTAAGAGTCTAAATTTTTATGTGGGTAAGTGATAATTTTAAAAAATTGTTTCCAAAACTATCACAAAATATAGAAGAGGACTGTGAAAAATGATGTATCAAAAATAAATAATTTGCTTAGTGATAAGATGCTCTGGATAAAAATAAAATTGATAACATGGTTTCCTCAGTAATTCATGCTGAAAACAACTGCAAATAAGGTTGTTAGTTTTACAACAATTAAGCGAAGTTAATAAAATATTCTTAAGGAACAGTAAAATAACTTGTGTTCTGATTCCATCCACATTTCCTGGAGAGTTCCATAATAAACAAAACTATGAAAACTTTACAGGTCAGCATTAATGAACAATAAGGTAGTAGTAGGTGATTTTCATTAGGGGTAGATATAAAGTTATAATTTAAGAACAAGTAATTTAAATTTAAAATATGGTGATGTTGGAACATCAGCTGCAACTCAGGAGGAGATTGATATCATTTTGGTTACTAAAGACACTAGTTCTTGTTGCCAAAAATGCCCACAAACCTACCTGTCTTCTAGAAGCATAATAAATGAGAAATTTTTAAAAGAAGTGTGCATTTATTTTATATAAAATTGCAGTTTTTCTACACTTGAAATGCCACAGTAATTACTGGTTATCACATATCAAGAAAGACATAAAATAAACAGAAAGTATCTGGAGAAAGGCAAGTCAAGTGATCATTGGAATTAATAGGTTTCAAATGAGTTTGACCATGAGATTTGGTAACTTGAAACATGTAAGAAAAAAATGGAAAAAGGACACAATCCAAGCCTTTAAAATATTGATTGTGGATAACGTAAAGAGAACTTCATCACCAAACTGTAAGGCAGCTTGAGCACTTGAGAGGGAGATCATTTCATGATCAATATAAACAAGTAATTGTTTCCACTTCCTTTCCTCCCTAACATTCCACATTTTAATTACCCAACATGCATAGGAAATTCATGATTTAGACTGGATTGGTTTCAAAATGATTTAAGGTTTATTTTTAAGATTTGAAAAATTTGGAGGAAGTGTATTTTATTTAATATTTAAATATGCACAGCACAGTGATTGGCAAATAATAAGTGTTCAATGAATGTGGAAAAGTATAAACCCACAGCAACAGAGGAGTGGAGTTGGGAGAAAATGTTGAGAAGAAAGAAGAAAACAAAAAGGAATGAAAGAGAGAGAGCATGTGCAAATCATGATAAATAATGATAAATTGATCTTGTCTTAGTGTTGGCTATCCTTTAGAATTTTATAGAATAAGCATTTCAAACTCTATGAGCAACGCCAACTTCTGGAACAAAGAGGTGAAATAAAGATCCTAGAAATAAACAAGAAGTAACAACCTCATGAACCAGACCTGAAACCACTATCTCCTTTGGGATTCATCTAGCTAATGATCCTGTCCTGAATGTTCTGAGAAGAATAAAAGTAGAGGAAAGCAAAATAGTGCCAAACTCCTTAGTAGGAAACAATTTGGCAGGTGATAGTGAGAGAGAGCCCAACTAACATGGAAATATGCAATGCATTTCTAAGATCCCTGCTGATTTTTTGGTTAGGTATCAGAGCCAAGAAGTTGAAAGGATGCTTGCATTTACGGCTGGTGAAGACTACAGAGAAAGCCTTTACTAAAGTGTGAGTTGGCTTTCCCCCAAACATTACATTACCCTTGAATGGAAAATTGATCGGATGACATATGGTGATAACATCTGCCACCCATGGATAAAGCCGTAGTGCCATGTGGGTGGTAATGGAAGCTGTAATAGTGAGGGTGGAGAATTTAATGACAGTATGTAACACTGAGGAAAGTAACAGCAATCTGAAAGAAAGGAACAATTGCTGTAAATCTTAGTGAAGGGTATTATAGGACTATACATCCTATTCTTCTGTAGTCATCTCAGAGGGAATGATGGAAATGAAAGATGCTTTGTCATTTTATTCCCTCCAAGTTGATCTCCGCTGTAACTCCCAGGGAGGCATTTCTCCCAGATAGTGTTTGGGTAGGCACTCTTTCTTTATCAGTACATAGATATTTATTACAAATCTGGCATGATCACAGGAAGAAATTGTACCAATTCAGGGTTATTTATATATTTAAAAGACAAAGATGAGGGCCAACACATTACCTCTAAAGGTTTCTTAAAAATATATTATTTAAATATGAATTTCTGGAAAGCAAAAGAAAACAAGTAGCAAAATAATTAATAACGTTTCATAAATGATATATGTTCATTTGTTTTGTCCTACTCATACAGGAAGATGTAGTACCTACAGCTGCACCTTGCAAACAGAAGAGTTTTATTTGCAAAAAAAACAAGAAAAATCTTGCCATGGTTATATGATAATGTGAGGTTTGGCCAAAGTTTCCCATGGAATTCAAATATTTGAAATGGTAGCAGGTGCCTCGAGAGACTTGGCCAGTAAAACATTTTCAGGTGAATTTTCTGTTTCTCAAAATGGCCTTAAAAATCCTAATAGGGTTTTTAAAAGTGTTCTTGATTAGTTCAAAGGTAGTTCTATGTTTCCTTAAATTTCGAAGAATAACATTTGGTTTTCCTCTTTCCTAAAGCAATAGAATCCAGCAGCTGGTTCACAGAGCAGCTCTGACACTCAGCAGACCCTAAACTGACTCCTTAGGGCAAACCATGAGAGGAATGGAATGCCAGGGCCATTTGTTTTTACCCAGTTTAAACTTTTTTATTCATTTTAAACCAGTCCAGGTGAAATCACTGCATTTCCTTACCACTCACACACACAGAATTCTGAAGTGTTTTCACTCTCCCAGTTTTTCTGTCTCCATTTGCAGGAACAAAAATGACATCAAGATTTTAAGTTCTTATCTTACCAAAGAGGATGCTGTAACGTTGAGACTGGAGGGGAGGCGGCAGGGCACAATCGTTAAGAGAATGACACAGCCGTTGAGAAAAACAGGACATGACAAAAACGGGTTAGAACCTACTAGGCTCAAGATGGCGGAGGATTTGACTTCCCTAAACCCTGACCCTCATTATGCGCTCATTGCAATATATTAGCATATGCTAAATAAGACACCCACAAGCACCATGACAGTTCCAAGGCTGACCAAAAAAGGCCAAAATTTGGGTGGTGGGGCTTCCCTGGTGGCGCAGTGGTTGAGAGTCCGCCTGCCGATGCAGGGTACACGGGTTTGTGCCCCGGTCCGGGAGGATCCCACGTTCCGCGGAGCGGCTGGGCCCGTGATCCCGGAAATCCCCGCCCCTTCTGCAAACTAGTTAGAATATTCCTCCCACTCATTAGCATATGAAAATACCCAGCCCACAAAAATTAACCACCCCATATTTCCCACTCTGGCCTTCTGAAACAGACTGCATTCTGCCTATGGAATGTGTATCTATCTAAATAAACTCGCTTTCACTTTACTACAGCTCGCTCTTTAATTCTTTCCTGCGCAAAGCCAGGGACCCTCACTTGGCAGCTCCTCGCAGGAACTCACCCGAGATCATACCCCTTTCTCCTGCTACGACGTGAGTACTATTATTTTTGTTATTGTTATTATTATTTTCTGATAAAGATCAGTCTGCAGTTGTGAACTTATTTGAAGCAAAGGATTAAGAATAAACGTATGTTCGGGTTTCCCTAGTGGCGCAGTGGTTGAAAGTCCGCCTGCCAATGTAGGGGACGCGGGTTCGTGCCCTGGCCGGGAAGATCCCATATGCTGCGGAGCGGCTAGGCCCGTGAGCCCTGGCTGCTGAGCCTGCGCGTCCGGAGCCTGCGCTCTGCAACGGGAGAGGCCACAGCAGTGAGAGGCCAGTGTACCGCAAAAAAAAAAAAAAAAAAAAAGTAAACGTAAGTTTACAAAAGGATAAAAATGAATAATATTTTTGTCACCTAAGTATTTGAAGCAAATAGCATTCAGAGGCATATATAATTAGCTTTGAAATGTCTCAGCATCCTACCTTTGTTTTGTGAATTTCAGGAAAAATTCTTCTGGATTAAGGTACATACACTCGCTTCAAGAGGAATAACAGAAGTTAAAATGTTTAACGGCCTCTCAGATAAAAGAATTAGATATACCAGAGAAATCTTAGAGAAAACAGGAATAAAGGTAACTGTTGTCTTGTTGTGAAGATAAAAACACACCTTAAAATCATGGCAACAGGGTATAAATAAGCAAAGTCCTAGGCCATTATCAGTCTCCTGACCCTCCACCTGACATGGATCCCAGACTAACCTCTTGGTCCTCTTTGCTTTTGCCATACTCATCTGGTTCAAACAATTATAAAAAGGGGTTTTTATCCTGCCTCTAACTTCTAGGCCTTTCCTTAAGGTAGGTTACCAAATGACTGTGCATGTTAAATATGGGCATTTTATGAGATCCTTAGTTCTAGATTCCTTCCTTTTCCCATTCCCTTCACTTCCACTAGGAGGGTCCTGATATAATAAATCTGCCCATAGTTAGACAACACTCCTCATTTTTCTTTATTAATGTTTCTATCTGTGCACTTTCTTCCAACCAAAACAGGATCTTGGATTGGAAATTCTGAGAGTTCCTCTGGAAAACCTGATTAAAAAAAATCTTTTTTCTTCAGTCTGCCAAGGCACACATTTTATGAGCTTCCTAGATAATTGGGCCTGAGAAATAACTTTTTTGGCAAAGAGTAAATTGGTCTCAGGCCAATACTGGGCCTCTAGGAAAGGTTGCTTAAAAAGGAAATTCCAAGAGAGTTATAATGTTGGAGTGGCCTGTGACCAAATAGGCATGTTCCCCTTTTAAACGCCATTACTAGCATCGAAAAATATGTATTTTTCTACAGATGAAAACACTATTATGTCATGGTTTCCTCCTGTTTTAAGGTTTTGGGCTCAAATTATGGAAGGAGGAAAAAACTCTATTTTCATGAGATGTTGCCCAGTGTATTTCCATCCTCTACTTTAAATTCTGATGTGTGAAACAAACATTCATACCCGGATAGCTCCCTAGTTACCACGCAGGTGCAGCTGCCAAACATAGCACGATTGTAACCAGTTTTGACACCAGCCATTTGTGCTTGAAGAAACGTCTGATTTTTTGCTTCCCTCACATGGTTTCCCACTCCTGTAGCAAGCAGGGGCTTTTATTGCAACACTCATTTGGGGTCAAACTACATCCATTTTTGGGAACCCACCAACACAAATGTTAATGATATGCAGATCTGGCCTTTCCTAAGATGGCATTGCATCAGCCAAACTTCATTTCCTGGGGACGTTGCTAAGACAATTCATAACTCTTGCCAAATTTCATTAATGTGCTGAGTAGACCTGACGTTATCATATGGGTGTTTGTCAAGAGCCAAAACTCTGTACATACATATTGATCATCTCCTTTTGGTGTGTTTTTCCTGACTACTAATTTCCATAAAAATAGAAAGTTTGAGGAGTCTCAACAATGTGTATTCCCTTTCAACAATATCCATCACAATATTTTTATGTACTTTCTCACTTGAAAGTCAAATAACTCACCATTCCCTAGAAATAGCCTCATGATTTAAGGCAGACTCTGCTTCCTCTGCTGGTCTTGGGTCCTCAGTTGTTATAGGTCATAAAATCTACCTCTGTGAAAAACAGATTTCTTTTCAAAAGTTGGCAAACTGGACACTTCCACCTCCATGTGTCTCACAAGCTGCATACCTGTCCTGGCTGATCACTTGCTGTGGCTTTTGTTTGTTTTCTGGAATTTCAAGTTTATCAGTACTTTGCAATTATGGAATATTCTCTCATTTCCATGCAGTCATACATTTTATTTCCTCTGCTCTCTTCCATTGAAAAACATGGCAAAATTCCACTCAGCCGTAGAGCCTCAGACCAAATATTGCCTGGTTTACAGCCTTGCCCATTTCTTTCAGGGAGACTTGGGCAGTCTGTTTTCCCTCTGTCCTCATCTCCATTATAGAAATGCTCTTTTGTGTGGTAATGGTTTGTTTCATGCCTGATTCATGCAAGGTGGGCATGTATGGCTGTCAAATATTTTTTGAATTTGACCCACTGGGAAAAAAAAAAAAAGACTTTTGTTAAAACAAGTATCCTACTTATGCCCAGATTCCAACGTAGAAAAAAAAAACAACCACACAACAATAAAGTGCCTCCTTTTTTTTTTTTTTGAAAAAGTAATTTTATTTTATTTATTTATTTTTTTAATGATCTAGCTTTTTTTTTTAAACATCTTTATTGGGGTATAATCGCTTTACAATGGTGTGTATTTTATTTATTTACTTTTTTTACATCTTTATTGGAGTATAATTGCCTTACGATGGCGTGTTAGTTTCTGCTTTATAACAAAAGTGCCTCCTTTTAAGAAAATCTGGGAAGTGGAATAACGTACACGTTTTCTATGATAGGCATCATCGTGTTTGTTATGGACTGAAAGTCTGTGTCTCCCCCAGATTCATATGTTGAAATTTTAACCATTTAATTCAGTAGATGGGGCCTTTGAAAGGTGATTAGGTCATGAGGGTGGAGCCCTTATGAATGGGACTATTTCCCTAATAAAAGAGGCCTCAGAGAGCGCTCTTGTTCCTTCCACCAGGAAGCAGGCTCTCAGCAGACACCGAATCTGCTTGTGTCTTGATCTTGGACTTCCCAGCCTCCAGAACTGTGAGAAATAATATTTTGTTGTTGTTTATAAGCCACCCAGTCTGTAGTATTCGCTTATACTAGTCTGAATGTACTAAGACAAAAGCTTACACTATAACATATATTAACCTTCAGGTAATATTTTTAAAATTATAGGCCAAAAATATTAGTAATGCAAACACTGGACATTCCAGATGAATGAGGTTAGCCAAAAATTTTACAACCAGCTAAATATGTAATGAAGATAAGCTAAAAGTAATTAAAATTTTAAAGTCATAAATAACTTCAAATAAAAATCTCAGACAACTCGACATACTTATAACAAAATCTTCACAAAAACTGAAGAAGTTTCAAATATGTCTTTGTGTTTATGTGCAGTAGGATTGCAAAACTGCCAAGTGTTTTGAGGTAAATAGAACTTTTAGAAACTTACAATTACTGAGCGGATTCTCAAAGCACCCAGGAAAAGGACAAACATTCCTAACATTGCCTATGGTCCAGCACAGTCTGGCCTCTCACAGATTTCGTTAGATTTCATGCCAGTTTCTCCTGGCTAGAGGTGTCTCAGCCATATTGGATTTCCTTTAATTTCCTCTGCCTCACAGTCTTGTCCTCTGTCTATGAATACTTTAACCTCTAACGGCTTTTCCACTACACGCACAGATTTAAAGCTCGCTAATACTTCAGAAAGAAGCTCAAATCTATCTTTGTCAGAGATGTTTTCTCTTACCTTGTCAGATTATATCTTGTTCCCCATGGTAGTTTTGTTCTAATGCCCTGTATTTGCACTTCTGAGTACCTATTACTGTTTGTGTTTATATATTTGTATGATGATTTAGTTAGTATCTGTCTCCCTAATTAGACTGTAAGCTCCATGAGGTCAGGGGAGGTGTTTGATTTGCTCATCATTCAGTCCCCAACATCTAGTACAATGTAATTAAAGCATGGGCTCCAGATCCAGATCCTGATTCCAGTCCTGGCTCTATGATGTAAACGTCCCTAAGCTTTAGTATCTTCTTTTGTATAATGGGTTTAATAATAATACCTTCTTTGTAGGGTTTTTGTGTGTATATTTAAAGAGATTATATTTATTTATACATATGCATATTTAGTACAGTGCATGTAACATTAGTAAATAAACGCTCGATATTTTTAAAATAAATATTTGCTGAAAGGATATGTAATAAAAATCGATATAGAGACTTCGGTACATATTAGTAGTGTGCCGATTTTAGTTTATGGATACTCAATGTAAGAGACTCTTGATAACTCAGTTCTGAGTTTGAAATCTGACCCTTGGGTGTATATAAAAAGGAGAACCCATGGAAGTTTCTATCGTTTTTCCACCAGATGGAAGGAAACAGGTTAGCATGTAGCTTAGCCCTGGAAGCTTCTTAAAGGCAGAAACTAGGGAATTCTCTGGCAGTCTAGTGGTTGAGACTCTGCACTTCCACTGCAGGGGGCACGGGTTCAATCCCTGGTCGGGAAATAAGATCCCACATGCTGCGCAGCCAAAAGAAAAAATAAATCCTATTAAAAGCAGAAACTTGGGCTTCCCTGGTGGCGCAGTGGTTGAGAGTCCACCTGCCGATGCAGGGGACACGGGTTCATGCCCCAGTCCGGGAAGATCCCACATGCCGCGGAGCGGCTAGGCCCGTGAGCCATGGCCGCTGAGCCTGCGCTTCGCAACGGGAGAGGCCACAACAGTGAGAGGCCCGCGTACCGCAAAAAAAAAAAAAAAAAAAGCAGAAACCTTTATTCATCATCAGGTCTTCATTGTTTAGCACTGTGCCAGATGTGTAAAAAGGTGTTCCAAAATATAATTGAATAAATAACACTACTTCATATCAACTTACATTCGGGTCCAAGACCAAATGTATAGTTTTATTTCTGTCAGTTTATCTTGATTTATAGGAAATGGGAGATTTGTTCAATGAGGGTAGGTCGGTAAAAGGGGTTATTGTATCGACTACTTCAATAACTTAAAACAAATCCTCCTAAACTTTGAACTGATGAAACAGAGTCTAAATGCTTACATTCTTTTCAAAGTTCACAGAAAGGCAGAAACTAGTAAACCACATGAATCAGATACAATGGGCAGCAAACTGCATATAAGGTGTACATTGAATATAATACTGTATTCTGAAAACAGATTTTCTTTTTCCAGAAGTGAGAATAAACACAGCTAATAGGAAGAACTTAATAACAGAAGTGTACACTTAATCACACAAGCAGTATCTGGTGCATAGTAAGCAGTCCATGAAGACGCATTGAGTAAAGGAACAGAATGTGTTTATTTTGACCTCTCTTTTAAAATGTTTAGGTCTTGATGTTACAGCAGTAGTGAACAGTAACTCAGCTTGAGCAAGTACAGCCCTAAAGAGTAAAACAGCGTGAGCACAATTTGCACAGTACCCAAGGTAAAAGCAGACACGTTTAGCACAGAAAGCATAGTTGAAAGTCGCCACCTACTAACTTCTTCTGGAATCATTCAGACAAGCCCACTTAGGGAAAAAAGAAAGAAAAAGAAAGAAAGAAAATGTCTGGCATTAGAAGTGCAAGGCTTGCAAATAAAGATTAACCAATTCCCACCTAGCTGGGTTTTTTTCCTTATTGTTTTCATAGGGCGGGAGACTGAGAAACAAAGAACTGAATTTTGTACGTATACAAAATCATGTACATGTACACACATACACCAAGCACACATATTTGTTTCTGTGCTAAGTCAAAATCAGTGGTGTTTTCTATTTAGTAATATGCCTGAGAAAGAAACCATTTCTGATAAAGGTAATACAAGGATCGATACAGCATTCCTTGAACACAGTATCTTTTTGAGGAGACTTAAATAGTGTGTGTGAGGGAGTGGGGAGCGTGTATCCTAGTGAGAAGGGATAGAAGTTTTCTTGCTTTATTCCTTCACTTGCTGGGTAGGTGCAGACAAAGCTATGAGGCTTGACCAGGCTATCTAAACAGCTCTGTCACAGAAAAGCAACCACTTTCCTATTACTACTTGACTATTATGGAAAGTGTATAGAGAGTGAGCTGTCGGAGCATCACGTCATTATTTTCTTTCAAAAGCCAAACAACGTATTTCATAAGCACATGGTGGATATCAACAGAAACTGAAATCATATATTCATAACCCAACAGGATTTATTTCATTTGGGGCCTAATGACTTCATTAGTTTGCCAGGTAGGAAGGAATTAAAAGAGAGAAGGAATAAAATCAGAGGAAGACAAAAATTATAAGAATGTATAGTGCTTAGAATAAACAGATCAAAAGCATATTGATATTCCATTGTATATATGTACCACATCTTCTTTATCCATTCATCTGTCGATGGACACTTAGCCATGAAAAGAAACAAAACTGAGTTATTTGCAGTGAGGTGGATGGACCTAGAGACTGTCATACAGAGTGAAGTAAGTCAGAAAGAGAAAAACAAATACCGTATGCTAACACATATACATGGAATCTTAAAAAAAAAAAAAAAAAGGTTCTGACGAACCTAGGGACAAGACAGGAATAAAGACACAGACGTAGAAAATGGACTTGAGGACACAGAGAGGGGGAAGGGTAAGCTGGGACGAAGTGAGAGAGTGGCATGGATATATGTACACTACCAAATATAAAATAGATAGCTAGTGGGAAGCAGCTGCATAGCACAGGGAGATCAGCTCGGTGCTTTGTGTCCACCTAGAGGGGTGGGATAGGGAGTGTGGGAGGAAGCAAGACGCAAGAGGGAAGAGATATGAGGATATATGTATACGTATAGCTGATACACTTTGTTGTGCAGCAGAAACTAACACAACATTGTAAAGCAATTATACCCCAATAAAGATGTTAAAAAAAAAGCATATTGATAAAAGCCATATGGAAATACTAGCAGGAAGCATGGTTTCCTCATAATTGTGCAGTTCAATAAAATCT
Organism: Neophocaena asiaeorientalis asiaeorientalis; assembly: GCF_003031525.2. Classification (NCBI taxonomy): domain Eukaryota; kingdom Metazoa; phylum Chordata; class Mammalia; order Artiodactyla; family Phocoenidae; genus Neophocaena; species Neophocaena asiaeorientalis. Next base: position 1,468,441 of record NW_020185336.1, read on the forward strand.
GTTTAATCATTTTACAGAGTTAAACATGTATTATTTATTCATTCAACTGACGTGAAGAATCATGGAATATATTTCTGAAAAAGAGGAAGTTTCATTTATAAAACAGAAAATAAACTCCTGGTGCTTTTATGGACCAGGAACTTTAAAAGCATGATCTCTTTTAATTCCAATGACACATCAAGGTAGATATCATGACCTCCAATTTCCAGGTGGAAAAATGAGATCAGAGAAATTAAATAAATGGCATGAACTAACCCAGTAAGGGATAAGAACACAGAAACATCTGATCTCAAGAATATATCACTAACATCTTTGAAAACCTTGAAATCTATAAAGTCTCTTGCCAGTAACTGACATACACACAATATTTTGTACACAATATGTGTCCGCTGTTCCCCCCCACCCAGCTCCACACACAGTCAGATAAGAAACTTGCGCCATTTCAGGCTTCATAGGAGTGAATACTCACATCGAGTAAGTCACCATTTTTCTTCCTTAGAATTGAAAAGTTAGTGGTAGATACACATATTCATATCAAATACTTGGATAAAGGTGGCTTACTCTAAGATTTTTTTTTTGAAGTTTGAACAATTATTTCAAAGGGAAATATTAAAATGGTTTAAGTAAGATTTGGTAATGTCATACCCATTCATATAAAACATGGGAAAAATACATTAAGGCTCACCTCTTTTTTCAGCATAATAAGATCTCAAGCCTATAGTGTCAATGTTCGACTATATGGAACTTAATAAATAATAGAATACTATTATGCCATTTAAGTGATTATATATTCACAGTAACAGATGTATTTATTGCCGTGAAAAGAATTCATAATATGTACTTTATGAGTCAACTCTTTAGTGCCTGTATATGTGTGTGTATAAGAAGAATTTTAGAAGGATGTATCAAAACATTTGTAATCGTATTTTTGAAAGCAAGGTCATGTCATGTAGGGTTTTTCCCTTTTCCTTTTGCTTATTTGCATTTTACAATTTCTATATAGTAAATACACACTATATACAATTACATAGTAAGTTAGCATAGTACATCAACACTCAAATGTCAAAACTTCACGGATATTAAAAATCATTTGGTTAAAGCCAGAAGTTCCTTCTATGACTTGGAATCATTTCAACACACAGATACTCCATTAGGTTGGAGGAGAGAGAAGATTTTTTTGCCAGGAAACTGAAGGCATCTTTCCTGCTACTGTGCTCTGCTAAGAAAAAACCTTAATCCTGACTCAAGAGTGGGGTGACATCTAGTGAAATGTTTCTGCAGACAATTGCCGGGTTATCTCCTCTATGGCTCCCTCTCCTGCCTCTTTTCTTTCAGTACACAGTCCTCAATAACTGTTCTTTTACAAAGCATGCATGCTTCCTTAATATAGAGAAGGAAATATTTGAGTCATGCATATGCATATAAAAGATTCCTCATTTTGTGGACCTTGGCAAGAGAGAGCCGTTCAGTTTGCCATGTAAATAACACACACTCTTTTCTGTGGAAAACAATGGTAGAGCTTCAGACTTTGGATCATGATTCATCTAGCTTCTCATCTGTTAGTAGTTAATAAGATGACTCCATATTTGCTAAGGCTTAGGATAGGCAGGAAGTCAGTGTCTGTAGTCAATCAGCAGGTCACAGACCAACTCTCCCGCCACCAACAAGCTTCAGTTTTGGAGAACAGACAACTGACCCTGTGGAGTGCCCACAGAGGCAAAACCAAGTACCTTAATCCTTGGGTTCAAGACAGATAAATTAGTGATCAGTACTGAAGTTCAAGACTGGACTAGCAGGACCTGCAACTGAATGCTAAGCTATAGATTAGTGAGATGGAAACTGTTGTCTAAAGTCAGGATTGGTCCTAAAGAACAGGGTAGATAGTGGCCAAGTGAGAAAAATATTGCAGGCAGAGCTTGGCATTATATGAAATAGTCCTCTGTAATGCTCTTACATAATTGTCTAGTCCCTTTACACCTTAATTTAAAAATTATCAGGATTCAAGTTAAAGGCTTTCCATGGGATAAATTATTGATATAAGTTTGAGATCATGACTCTTCTGGGTTTTAGAGAAACTTAAACAACCTTGGCCAGCCATAAGCTGATATTTGAGCACTAGATATTGTGTGGCATCATTCTTGTACTAAAAAAAATTGAAATCCACTAAAGTACAAAATTCAGAGGGTAGAATGGGGCTGGGAAGTGGTAAAAGAGGAAAGGGTTGGAGTCACATGACAAAGCTTGCTCGTCATCCTAAAGAAGTGTTATCACATGTTATCAATATTTGCCCTAAAACATGCGGTTGGCTGAAGATCCTATAACACTGGAGATTCAGATTCAGATTCTAGTGAATAAATATCAAAAGAGTAAAATAAACAGCTTGCACACTTGCATAAAAATAGACAGTAAACCATCATACTTAAAAATCTGGAAATGAAATAAAATTGCCTTAAAGCAAACTGAAGGTACCAGTATGTACCCATTAAACTAGCAAAAGCAATAAAGATCCATTGGTGACAGGTTAGGGTAAAAAAGGTACACATATATTTTAAGTGACATTGTAAATTGGTTCAGATTTCTGCAGAGCCATTTGTGAAGAAAGCTATACAACGCTTTCTTTCTTTTGACCTAGTAATTGCACTTTGGGGAATATACTACCAGAAAATAATCTAAAGGCAAACAAGTAATTTTTTCCAAGTTGTTCATACAAAGCTGTTTATGAAAAGGAAACTTTGAAAATAACTCAAATGTCCAACAGTAAGCGATAGTCCAAGGAAACTAGTGTTTAATACCATAGAATGCTAGCTGGCCTGTTAAGTTGCATGGACTACCTTAATACAGGCCCATCTTTATAGCAAATAATTAAGTGAAGTAAGAACAAGATCTATATGTGAAATTTGGTTAGAATCATATAAATACATATGGATGTGCATGAGGGGCCATCAGAAGAGACTCAAGTGAGAGGAGGGAGTGAATTCAGATTTCTTGATATATTGAGGACTTCTGGATTTCCATAATTCCAAGATATTTACATAATTCATATCTTTTAATCTCAGATCAATCTTATGAGGCAGATATTATTTATCCAATTCCTACTCAAGAAATCAGTTGAGTAGCTTGTCCACAGTCACGTTGATGGACAAGTGACAAAGTTGGAATTTGAATACTGTCTGGGATTTCAAAATCCATGGCTTTTCAGTACATCGTGTAGAACACATTCTTCTGAAGTTCTTTTTAAAAAACACTAATCTCATCACATGACTCTCCAAGGTGGATTGATTGGTTGAATAATTTTGAAAACATGTTAAAATATATCCTCCTAATGTTAATTGGCATAAGCTTTTGAATTTTTGGAGTAATTGAGCCAGTTTGCATTTACTTAAGACAGCATTTCCCAATCTAGTAAATTCTGTGTGTGTGTGTGTGTGTGTGTGTGTGTGTGTGTATGTGTGTGTGTGTTTACATTGGTACAAGAGTGTATGGGCAACTGCTAACAAACCATAGAACCCTAGGTCTGCAGAACACAGTTTCGGAAATACAGACTTAAAGTTTTGTGTTCACTAGATATATCCTTTTGATGTTAAGTATTAAAACTTAAAATATTAAAATTTATAAAAGTTGGTTATCTCTACTGTGTAAATCTCTATCTGTAGGTTCTCAGAGGATTAAATGTAAGTTAGGGAATTACTCAGAGCTTAAACAGAAATTATGTATCCATATTTTCTCTCTTCCTTAAAGTGATAAGTGACAACTCTAAATATTGGCACAGAAAATTACTAAGGAATCCTTTAACAGAAGCAAGTTTGTGGCAATTTGTCCTAGTTATCCTGTAGATAAGGATAATAAGAATTTCACTGTTCTGAAGGTCCAAATATTAACTGTCAGAGTGGACATTTAGGAAGAAGTAGAAGGTGAAGATTCTGAGTCCATAACGTGGCATGTACCGGAAACAACACTGACCCAGCACCTTGGGAGATTTTGATGAACTTAAATAAACTAACACTAGGAGCTGTAACCCTCTGAGGTCAAGTCTAGTCAGGAATAAACTTTTCACCACTGAGTGTGATTCAGAGTATTGATGTTTTTCCCAAACCCATCACTTTAAGGCCTGTGCCAGTGGCCATACTAGATCATTCAGCCTCCCTCTCTGCCCCTGACCAGCTCTTAAACTAAACCATCACAGACATCACAGATAGATGGCTGGCTGGAATATTTGGTTAAATCCATAATCTCCATCAGCCTTTCATGGCTCTATAACTTCTTGTATTGCAAATAAACATATGTTCTAGGTAAAACAAGTGATTTGTTTTGCAAATGTAACTTTAAGACAGGTTTCAAAGGACTATTCTCCTCCCTGCCAGCCAGAGTTCAGCCTCCTATGCAGAATTCTGGTGCTCTCTGGAATGCTTTTACATTTTCTATTAGGTGGACTGTACTACAACCTTGTCCCTGAGCATGTCCAGCAAGTGGTGCTTCGTTCTGTCAATATCCTAATCTCCTCTACTGCTTTGAGTCCTCAGAGAACTAAAAGGACTTTAGTCTTATTGACACAAGCCACTTTATCTGGAAACTGCTGTGCTGGCCAGGGAAATAGACACTGAGAGGGAATCATGAACTCCATAGGCTTTGGCACTTAAGATGCAATTAACTAAGGCTCTCGGTTCCCTCTTCAGCAGTCAGCACATCACTATGGGACTGAGATGGATTTGTCCCCCCTCTTTAGTTACTGATGTTAGACATCCTGGGATGCATGACAAGGACTGATATGAGCACTTAGAGGAGAATTTACCTACTTCTGGATCCCTTGTTATTTCCACCATGTATCAGTACCACTGGAGGTGGTACTTATCTCAGTGGAGCTGCACTGGGATAAGAAATCTGTATGCCCACCTCCCAGATCAATTCAATCAGAATTCTTCGTTGGGCACTGGGTTTTTTTTGGGTTTTTTTGTTTTAAGTTTCCTGGGTGATCTGGGCTGAGGAACACTGATGTAGAGTCTTTTTATTAAACATTTGAAGTGTGCTTTGTGATGTATTTTGTGATTTAGGCCTTTCTTAATCTTTGCAGCCATACTCTCATCTTCAGATTTTAGCCACTTCTGGTCTGGTTGATCCTGTTTCCTGTTTGTGAGACAAGGAGCAATGCATGATGGGCCATTTTAATATAAAATCTCTTCGGTGGACAAAATTTTATCTAAGGATATAGAAACCTTACTTTTTATAAGGAAGGTCTGGTTGATTTTACCAGTGATGTATTGGAATTTTCTTGAGACTTTAGGGAAAAAACACTTTAAATGCAGAAAACAAAATGCAATGTAATAATATAAATGCAGGGAGAGAGATTATTCTTGCAATTTTGGTAGATAATTTTCTCTTTCTCTAAATTACAAATCCTAAATCCTAAAGCATTCATGAAAATAATAATCTAATAGAAGTAATATAAAATATATCAATTTCCTTGCATTAGCGAAACTTTAACTGTAATTCAGAGACTGCTATGTTATTCTACACAAAAGAACTTGGAGTTATTTTTAAAATACAGTGAACACAAATTAAGCATTATTACTCTACATTGCCTCTCAGATGTTGGGCCATATCACCTACTCAAACAAAGCCTTGTTGTCACTTTCTAATCCACAAAACAAATGCCTTCTTGCTTCCATGATCAAAGATATAAAACAGTTTCCGGACACTCCATCCCCACAGAGTACATGCTTGCAAATTTCCTTCCTGACTTGTTTAGAAAATATCTCTATCAAGTCACCAACACTTATGGTTGATGAACTGAAGTTTCTGTCTAAGATCCAGGATGGTCTTAAGGCAAGTTTTCATATTAGTCTGAACTTTAGTTTCCTCAGCTATGAAACGAAAGTTTGGTCTAACCACATTTTGCGACCTGGTAGCTCATGGACTAATTTTGGCCTGAGGATACGTTTTATTGGACAAAAAGTACTTTTTTTGTGTGCATCAGTTGCCAGCATTTAAAAGAGAGGATGTTATGGACAGCTACATGTAAAAAAAAGAAACTAGAAAATTTTCTCACACCATATACAATTATAAACTCAAAATGGACTAAAGACTTAGATGTAAGACCTGAAACCATAAAATTCCAATAAGAAAACATAGGCAGTATAGTCTTTGACATCAGTCTTAGCAATATTTATTGGATCTGTCTCATCAGCGAAGGCAAGAAAAGCAAAAATCAACAAATGGGACCATGGGACCTAATTAAACCAAAGCTTTTTCACAGTGAAGGAAACCATCAATAAAACGAAAGGGAATTTCCTCCATTTCTACTGAATGGAAGAAGATATTTACAAATGATATGTCTGATAAGGGGTTAATATCCAAAACATATAAAGAAGTCATACAACCCAATATCAAACAAACCACCCAATTAATAAGTGGCAGAGGACCTGAATAGGTATTTTTCCAAAGAAGACATACAGATGGCCAACAGGCACGTGAAAAGCTGCTCAACATCACTAATCATCAGGGAAATGCAAATCAAAACCACAATGAAATATTACCTTCCACCTGTCAGAATGGTTATTGTCTAAAGGACAAGAAGTAACAAGTCTTGGTACGGTTATGGAAAAAAGGGAACTAATGTATATTGGTACAGCCACTATGGAAAACAGTATGAAGTTTCCTCAAAAAACGAAAAATAGGGCTTCCCTGGTGGCGCAGTGGTTGAGAGTCCGCCTGCCGATGCAGGGGACACGGGTTCGTGCCCCGGTCCGGGAAGATCCCACATGCTGCGGAGCGGCTGGACCCGTGAGCCATGGCCGCTGAGCCTGCGCGTCCAGAGCCTGTGCTCCGCAACGGGAGAGGCCACAACAGTGAGAGGCCCGCATACCGCAAAAAAAAAAAAAAAAAAAAAACGAAAAATAGAACTAACCATACAATTTAGCAATTCCACTCCTGGGTATTTATCCAAAAAGTGAAAACAGTAATTTGAAAAGATATATGTACTTCTATGTTCATAGCAGCATTATTTATAATAGCCAAACTATGGAAGCAACCTAAGTGTCCATCAATAAATAAATGGATAAAGAAGATGTGGTGTATGTGTACATATATAAGATAGAATATTACTTTGTCATAAAAAAGAATGAAATCTTGTCATTTGTGACAACATGGATGGACCTGGAGGGTATTACGCTTAGTGAAATAAGTCAGACAGAGAAAGACAAATACTGTATGTTTTCACATATATGCAGAATCTGAAAAACAAAACAAGGAACAAATATAACAAAACAGAAACAGACTCACAGATACAGAGAACAAACTAGTGGTTATCATAGGGGAAAGCGGTGGGGGAAGGGACAAAATAGGTGAAGGGGATTAAGAGGTACAAACTGCCAATTATAAAATAAATGAGTAACAGGGATATCATGTACAGCACAAGGAATATAGCCAATATTTTATAAAAACCTTGTACGGTATGTAATCTACAAAAATATTGAATGGACTAAAGACTTAGATTACTCCGTGTTGTACCCCTGAAACTAATACAATATTGTAGGTCAACTACACTTCAATTTCTTTTTAAGTTTAAAAAAATAAAATTAAAATTGGGATGTTTATATAAAAATCCATTTTTGAATTTTCTTGAAGGAACTGGCAGAGCTGGCCTACATTCTCTCTTGGCAATAACTGCCTGGATCTGAGTATGCACTGCCTCCTTTGGACGGGGCTTGTGTTTTCCAAGACAACCCAGTCCTTGGCAAGCCCACTGCACCCACTGCCCAGCTCTAGGGGACACTGGAGATTGTAACCTAATAGTCTCTTAGGTCCCTTTCAGCTCTGAAATCCTATGATTCTTCTTTTCCTAAAAGACTAACCCATAGAGGAGAGGATGAGAGGTGGGTGGAAAGGAATAGAACAAGATGAGGAGAAAGGGGACTTTCTTTTCTTCCACTTCTTGATTGAGTGTGGATGTATAATTTCTCTAGAATAAACAGACTTCATCACTTCAAAAATTTTATCCATAATTTCAGAGGGGCTGGAGGGTGATAAAAACATACAAACACCACTGTTGTGTTTACCAGGTGACGTAGAACTGAGAGGAACATCAGGGCAGAAAGGTAGCTACTGAATTTCACTTTTGTTCTTATTTTTTTTTTATTTTTATATTTTGCGGTACGCGGGCCTCTCACCGCTGCGGCCCCTCCAGCTGCGGAGCACAGGCTTCAGATGCACAGGCTCAGCGGCCATGGCTCATGGGCCTAGCCACTACGCGGCATGTGGGATCTTCTCGGACCGGGGCACGAACCCGCGTTCTCTGCATCGGCAGGCGGACTCCCAACCACTGCGCCACCAGGGAAGCCCTACTTTTGTAGGGCTTTTAAAGCATAGTTTCCTTTCAGATTATGAAAATAATATTAATTTTAGAATCTGGAAAATTCAGAAATCTAGAAAGCAATACCAGATTGACATTCATTCAATTGAAATCTACAGGAGGGTAAAATATTTTATTTCAATTGATTATAACAAGGATTAATTGTGCACCTATGTTTGTATTAGGTACTACAAGGGATACAAAGACAAACCAAAGAAATAATACTGAACTTTAGGAAGCACATAATCTACAAGGAGGAAAGAATAAAAATACACACACCACTGATGCATTGCAATAAGATACAACTGGTAGAAGAAAAATACCAAATATAATTATTTCAAGGTCTATATTTCAGAGAAAGTTGCCAATGAAAGAATATAAAGACTTTTTTTATTTTCCAGAACAAAGAAAAAAGAAAATATTTTCAAATTTTCATTGAGTTATAACCAATTCAAAAAATAAAGAATTAAAATGGAATAGTAACCTATCAATGTAATGCATATACATGATTATATTTAGTCAAAAATATTTCAAGGCAAAAACTTTTAAAGTGTTGCAAAAACAAGTAGAAAATAGAGCCCATCCCTAATTACTTTTGTAGTAGAAGAAATGCAGTTAGATTTCACAGCTTACTGAATGAACATTATACTTTGACCCTGACTTCATGAGACCTAGAACTGAAAGTAATTACCATAATTTAAAATACCTCTGTTTGAAAGATTTTCATTCTTATATAGGTCATAAACCAACCAGAACAGGTTTTCAGTATGTTGTGAATAATAATTGAGAGAAAACTTGTCATGTCCAGACATATACTGGTAGGAAAAAAACCCCAAAACTGTCTGCTGATTTAATTTAAAAATAATTCGTTCATTTTTCAAAGGACCTTAATTCTGAAAATGTTTTGCCATAGCATTTTTGTGAATGTAAAACCTAATGATACCTTAGATAACAAGTTCCCTAATGCAATTACCAACAATTAGATGCTACATATATTGCTTTCAAATCTACAATGTTATTAAACTATCATTGCTTTGCAAATTAATACTTGCTTTCATTTTGTAGAATGACCAAGGGGAAAATAGTTTCAAAATGAGTATAAAACAGTAACGATGAATCACCAAAATTTGTAGCTTTTTTTCCCTAAAGTCATTTTCTCCTACATGAAAAATATGGTTTATAAGAATAAGAAAACATTTCCCCCAGCTTTTTATAGTTTTAAAGACTGATATGTTTACCACAGGCTCTTTATTTGTCTAGAAAATTTAGTGGAAACGGCATACAGTCCGCTGGATAAAGCATGTATAATAAATGTGATTGTGCAAATTTACTGCTGATTTATCAAATGTACAGTTGTCAACTAAATCAATTCATTTGATGGATCAACATTTTCATTACTAAGGAAAAAACATACACCTCTGAGCTGTATACTATTCTCTGCAGACCAAAAACCGTGGTTGTCATGGCAACTGCAAACCTTGCAGAGTCTGTCATGACCCAGTAGCAGTATAATGGAAAACATCTGCTGGGAAATCACAGACTAGCACAAGGTCTTTGGGAGGAAGTATTTGTGAGAACTTAACCTTAAAAGATTTCCTCAATTCTGATCTCAGACTCCCCCAATACAGTATTTAAAATGGTGCTATTCTTGCCAATCTCTGCAGCACATAACTTAAGGGAAACACAGAGAGAATGCATGAGGTTTTATTCATTGTCAATAATACAACTTAAGTGTGCATTGGAATTACATTCCGGGGTCCTTACAGCACAGAGTGCTCAGCCCCACCCCAAAGTTTCTGATTCAGTGGGTTGGGATGCGGTCTGAGAATTCGTATTTCTAAAGTTTCCAAGTCATGCTGCTGCTGCTGGTCTGGGATCCTCACTTTGAGAACCACAGATCTGAACTAAGAACCTCAAAGAACTCTAAAAGCTTGTTAGCAAATTGAATCTTGAGAGGAATAAGAAAAATGTCAGTTCTTATTACAAAGCTCACTTCAGTGATATAGACTGCAGTGGTTTCTATACTGAGTCCTGCATGAGAACTCACTTAAAAAATACAAAAGTCTGGGTCCTACTCTTAGAGATTTGGTTTTAGCTGCTCTCGGATGGAATCCAGTGTCTGGATATTTTTAACAAGCATCCCAACTTAATTCTGATATAAGCCTGTTTTTCTACTGTGCTTGGGGATCACTGATTCAAGACAAGTTGTCACTTTGTTGTGTAAAGTGGTGACCTGTAAAGCTTGTTTTAAAACTCTGATCATTGCCCCAGTAGGTCTGGATGGGACTCAGGAATTAAAATTTTATCAAGCATCACCAGGACTTGGTGAAGGTGATGACCAACATCAATCTTCAAAGTGAATTGTTCAAGATGTCTATTGAAGGTGGGGAAAGAAAAAACTAAAAATATTTTATTAATTTTATTTAATTTTAATTTGAAAGCTAAGAAAGGCATTAAGCTTTACTCATACTCTGGCCCTCACAGTGAGCCCATCAGCAGGGGCAGGGATGGGTCACCT
>NW_020185336.1:1479327-1665460 GCF_003031525.2 Neophocaena asiaeorientalis asiaeorientalis
CAGTGGGTCTTCAGAATGGAGGAGGGGTTGACAGAAACATTCTCATTCAAACGTTATTACAACACAAAGCATTTCACTGGGACTCATTTAGGTGGATGTATGGATTTTCCCCCCTGATTTTCACTGGCCTAAGCCTTCAGAAAATGGACTAGTGGCTTAAAAAGAATTGTGATTGATTGAAGACACTGCAAGTAATGCAACCACAAGTAAGCCACCTGAAAATGACACAGCTGACACATTTCCTACTCTTTTTTTTTTTTTTTGCAGTATGCGGGCCTTTCACTGTTGTGGCCTCTCCCGTTGCGGAGCTCCAGACGCGCTGGCTCAGCGGCCATGGCTCACGGGCCTAGCCACTCCGCGGCATGTGGGATCTTCCCGGACCGGGGCACAAACCCTTGTCCCCTGCACCGGCAGGCGGACTCTCAACCACTGCGCCACCAGGGAAGCCCACATTTCCTACTCTTAATGCAAGCTGTTTCTCAACCTAATTAAGAGGAATAATCTACTAAGATCCAAGAAGTTGATCAATAAAAAGAACTCTTTTCTGAAATAAATGCAGGCTATGGAAAGAGCATTTTGAAAATGGATGTTTCCATCATTACATAATTTTGTTGCTAAAAATCTGCACACTTAAAAACATGGAAAACAAATTTTCTACCCTGATAAAAAATTTTCAAAAGAGGTTCAGTGGGTTTTGAACCATTATTTAAAGATATAATTAACACTTGATTAGTTTACAAGAAAAACTGATGGACTTCAGGGAAGATTAAATCTTGATTGAATTTCAACAAAAATCTTTAATGGACAACATAGCGAAATGAGTGGGATGATTTGAGAAGAAAAGTTAAAAAAAAAAAGACATTTTTTTGGTCTGGATCTGCATCCTTTTTTTGTCAGCTAAGATGGGCTACTAAACCCAAGTATCTAAGTAAACTGAACTTAAACTCATATCTGCAAACTCCTATATTATAAAGCGTTAGGCTAAAATATTTTTATAAATAATGAGGCACATGAAATGTTAGTTTTGCCCCCTATAACATAATATATATATATTTTTAAAAAGCATTTTGTTCCCCCTCATATTAAAATTGTTATTAAAATAATGTTTATGGCTTTCTCAGTTCATTTTTTAAAAATTCTGTTGCATCCTTTGTAATGTAAGGAATATAGACATATATTTATTTATAACATAAATAAATAAACTTCCATAAACTGAGGATATTTGTTTGAAAATATCTTACTGAGTTGAGTATGCAGATTAAAAAAGTTTGCAGATCTGACTTTTGGAAACTGGATTAGAGAGAATACTTTTCCTTTGACCTCTAGTCAATAAGTTAGAAATTCTTCCTTTTCTCATCTATGAATTCAAAATATGTACCAACTGATGATAATGAAGTGGTATTAGTTATCTGGGTATTGTAAGCATCAACTTAATGCTACCTGTTATAGATGTTAAAAACTTTGGTAATTATTAAGCAATTATTGGGCTAAACGTAACTGACATTTATTATTCTTTTTGTGAGTAAATAGTGTTTAGTGTCAAAAAAGGTTTTGGCATTATAGTTGAATGGATATTAATCAGGATCTTGAAAATCCTAGAAATAAAATGAATATTTTAACTAAATTATAGTAACCATCCTTGGGAAACTGGTGAAAGAGCCATCAAGGAAAAAAAATGTCATTTGCTTTTGTCTATTATACACTGAATAGACTTAAAGCAAAATACATTATAAATACTTTTTAAATGGTTACAAAAATTTCACAGCACATGCTCCCCCCAGATGGAATGCATAATCTAGGTGGATGGAAAGACATAAAAGTGTATACTGTGTACCTTTTTACTTGAAGGGAAAGAATATCACCCATCTGGGTCTTTGACCGTTTCCTCTACACTAGTTGAAGGTGCACACGGTGGGTAGTGGGAAATTCTCACCACTTCAGAGGGACAAATAGCACTGGCAACAAAGAAATGCTTTGAGAGAGTTTATGTCATAATGACCAGAATGAAACTCCAGCACCAACTCTAGATAGGCATATTCATTTTCTATTGCTGTGCAACAGATTACCACAGATTTAGTAACTTAAAACAGCCTCCATTTATTATATCAGTGTCTATGTGTCCAAAGTCCGAACACCACATTACTGTATTTTCTGCTCAGTCAAGGTGTCAGCCAGAGCTGGAGTTTCATCTGAGGCCTGGGAATCTCCTCTTCCAAGCTTATATGGTTGTTGATAGAATTCATTCCCTTGTGTTGATAGAACTTATAGTGGCTCATTCTTCAAGGTCAGCAGAATGGCTCTCTTAGATACCACCTCTTTTTAAAGGGCTCACCTTGATTAGATCAGATCCAGGAACGATAACTCCATTCTTTATTAACTCAAAGTGAACTGATGGATCACGTAATTGCTGGAGCGCTCTGCCATGACCAGTCCTGTCCACACTCATGGGGAGGGGATTGTGTAGGATGTGTACACCAAGGAGATGCTAATAATGGAGACCGTCTTAGAATTCTGTCTTCCACAGCAGGCATGGATACAGTCTTTAGTCACTAAGTTTTTTGGAATAATTTATTCACACATTCTTTGGCTTATATTCAGTATTATTCTTTCAGCTATGCACTGTGTTCATGTTTGTGGCTTATAATCAAAAACCTAGTTTAGAATAACCTTGGTCTTTAACAGTTTCGACTAGTTTTTTTTTTTTTTAACATCTTTATTGGAGTATAATTGCTTTACAATGATGTGTTAGTTTCTGCTTTATAACAAAGTGAATCAGCTATACATATACATATATCCCCATATCTCCTCCCTTTTTTGTCTCCCTCCCATCCTCCCTATCCCACCCATCTAGGTGGTCACAAAGCACTGAGCTTTTTTAATCAAAGACCCAACCTTATACTTCTTGGCAGAGAGGCTTTAATGAAAATTAAATCATAAAGCTGATAATTTTTGCATGAGATGAGGAAGACTTTTGTTCCTGGCCGCCGAGAGTAATGGTCCGAAGTTCAGAGGACAGTGAACCTCTGGGGGTCAGGGAGCTCCATGATACCTCCTTCTAATCACACCCTTCCCCTCCACCTCCAGCAGGGGGGATTATTGCTCTGTTTTCTGTCATTATAATTTTGCCCTTTATAGAATTTTATATGAAGGGGATCATGCAGTAGATAGTCTTTCTTCAGTAGATAGTCCTGCTTCACTTAGCATACATGATTATGAGATTCATCCATGTTGTTGCATGCATTAGTTCATTCTCTTATTGCTGAGTGGTATTCCATTCTATGGATATACCACAATTTGTTTATTCACCAGTTGGTGGAAATTTGGGTTGTTTTCTGCTGGGGCTATTAAGAATAAAGCTTCGGGACTTCCTTGGTGGCACAGTGGTTAAAAATCTGCCTGCTGGGCTTCCCTGGTGGCACAGTGGTTTAGAGTCTGCCTGCCGATGCAGGGGACACGAGTTCGTGCCCCGGTCCAGGAAGATCCCACATGCTGCGGAGCGGCTGGACCCATGAGCCATGGCCGCTGAGCCTGCACGTCCGGAGCCTGTGCTTCGCAACGGGAGAGGTCACAACAGTGAGAGGCCCGCGTACCGCAAAAAAAAAAAAAAAAATCTGCCTGCTGATGCAGGGGATATGGGTTCAATCCTTGGGCCAGGAAGATCCCACATGCCACAGAGCAACTAAACCCCTGCGCCACAACTACTGAGCCTGTGCTCTAGAGCCCACGAGCCACAACTACTGAAGCCCACACGCCCAGAGCCAGTGCTCTGCAACAAGAGAAGCCATGCAAAGCCATGCAATGAGAAGCCCATGCACCGCAATGAAGAGTAGCCCCAGCTCACCGCAACTAGAGAAAGCCCGTGAGCAGGAACGAAGACCCAACGCAGCCAAAAAAATAAAAGAATAAAACTTCAATAAATGTACACATACAAGTTAAAATATCTAGTAATGGAATTGCTGGATTTTATGGTAAATGTATATTTAACCTGGAAAGAAATTCTTAAATTGCTTTCCAAAGTGACTCCAAGGTATTTTACACACTCATATGTAAGGCAATAGTGTATGAGAGTTGCCTTATTATCCTCACCAACACTTGATATTGTCAGCCTTTCTTTGTTTTTTGTTTTGTTTTGCTTTGCTTTGTCTAAAGTATCTTTTCCTTTATTCCTCATTTTCTTCTTTCTTTATATTTTTATAATTTTGTTTTATCTCCATATTGGCTTATTAGCAATACCTTATTATTTTGTATTGAAGAGGTTGCAAGGGGTAAAGTATACCTCTTTAATGTATATTATAAAGTAATATTATACCATTTTATACCATTTTATGTTTAGTATAAAAATGTAAAATTAGTTTATTCCATTTCTCTCTATTTTTGTAAAATATTTTACTTCTACATATGCTTAAACCCTTCAACGTGTTATTTTTGCACTGATTATCTTTTAAAGAACTTAAAAATGAGAAAATATATTTTTTATATTTACCTAAATATTTAACATTTCTGGTGTTCTTCATTTTTTGGTGAAGATTCAAATTTCCCTCTGACATAATTTTCCTTGTACTTGATGAACTCCCTTCAATATTTCTGGTGGTGAAGGTATACTGGTGATGAATTCTCTAAGCTTTTGTTTTTCTAAAAAGATTTTTAATTCACCTCTATTTTTGAAAAATAGTTTTGCTGAATATAGAATTCTAGGATGAAAGGATTTTTTTCCCTTTTTAAGTATTTAAAATATTGCTTTATTGTGTTTCTGACCAGAATCTGCCATCATTCTTTTCTTTTGACTTTTGTATTCAGTTTGTCTTTATTCTCTGGCTATTTTCAAGATTTTCTTTTTATGACTGGGTTTTCAAAAATTTGATTATAATATGCCTTATATGGTTTTCTTTTATTCTGTTTGGGGTTGTTAAGCATCTTTGAACTACTGTTTTATAAGTTTTATTAAACTTGGAAAACTTCAACCATTATATCCTCAAATATTTTTTCTGTTCCTACCACCCTCCTTGTGGGACACCAATTACACATAAATTTGGCCAAGTGATGTTGTCCCGCAGGTCACAGATTCTCTGTTCATCTTTTTTTTCTTCTTTTTAATCTTCATGACTTTTAACCTATCACAGCTCCAGTTAGCCAGTCCCCGTACCATGGAAGCACTTGGTAGCTTTGATCTGTCTGCTTCTGCCAACTGTGTTGACAAAGAAGCAAATAAAACTTCTCTGCAGAAGAAAGAATAATGAAGTCTATTCACTGAGAGAAATAAAATTGAGAAACAGAGAAAGCATGCTTTCTGAACTCTTGATATTTTTCTATTTCTGGATTTAAGTTCCTTTCTGAGGCTTTATTAATTCTTACCCTTGTAGTAACAGGCTCAATTCTTGCCCACAGTTTTGTTCTTGGTTTCTGAGAAATGCCCAGTTTCTTTATAATAAATCATCTTTATCTTCCTTAAGCTGGCTGAATTTAGTTTTCAACAATAATCCTAAAACACTGACTATTTTTTGTTTCAGTAGAGGAAAAGTTTTTTCAAAATGAATTATATATGGAACCTCAATATATATAGAAACAAAGATAGAGGTGGTCTAGTTTTTTGGGTGTTGAAAGGCTCTCTGAAGATCCAGTTACTTAGCATTCCTCCCCTTTATCATGGCACTTCATTTACCTCTACATGACTGTAGGGTTTCCTGGGACACAATTTGACAACCGCTGTCCTATAGGACCACTCTAGATACTCACCATTTTCCATATATGCTTTTTGCTTCCTCATATCTGTGTTTTAGCCAATTCTGTTCCTTTGTTCTATTACATTCTTTTCCTTAACATTTTCTTTATCTATGCTTTGATCATTCCTCAGGGTCTATGTTGCTTAAATGGTCAACCATTCTGGCAGCCTTAATCATTCTTCTGTCTTCTGAACTCTTATTCTATTTAATAACTCAAGGCATTTACACTCTTTGTATTATAATATAAGCTACTTATTTAAGTTTCAACTATATTAGATAAATTCTGTGAGTGCAGATACCCTCTGCACTCACATGGAGCCTATTGTGGTACCTTATAATTGGTAGATACTTGATAAATATTTGTTAGATAATTTTCACCTTTTAATTACCCTCCTGGATTTCTTTGTTTTTTTAATTAATTTATTTATTTCTTTATTTTTGGCTGCATTGGGTCTTCGTTGCTGCATGCAGACTTTCTCTTGTTGCAGCGAGCTGGGGCTACTCTCTGTTGCAGTGTGTGGCCTTCTCACTGTGGTGGCTTCTCTTGTTGTGGAGCATGGGCTGTAAGCACGTGGGCTTCAGTAGTTGTGGCTCACAGGCTTTAGAGAGCAGGATCAGTAGTTGTGGCGCATGGGCTTAGTTGCTCGGCGGCATGTGGGATCTTCCCGGACCAGGGCTCAAACCTGTGTCTCCTGCATTGGCAGATGGATTCTTAACCGCTATGCCACCAGGGAAGCCCTCTCCCAGATTTCTTTAGTAGAGTTTTAGCATTACTTTCAACACTATTCAATCTGACACACAAATAATCAATTGAATGCAGTGACTGGTCCATATAAACCTTAATGACTAAAAAGCCAGTATTAATCGAATATTTTTTAAGTGGGTTAATTTCAGTTAAATTTGAGATAGGAAGTATGAAAATAAAACTTTTTATAAACATAAACATGGTGGAAAAGAAATTTTATTTTAGGTTTTTTGTTCTATTGGCAGAGACGTGTAGGTATAGAGAAATTGTAATCATTTTCAAACTGTACTCTGCAAAGTCTTAGGAGTTCATTGAAGCCCCTTTAAGTATCACAGTTGTTGGTGGATAGGTATGTATAGAAAGAGATAGAAGTGAGGAGAAGCCAAGATTTGGTGTTGTTTAAACAAATTGTCCCTTGTTTATTTTTTTTAAGTTTGAAAATCAACTAATTCCTCAGAGAAAAGTGAACCAAAATAATTCCAGTTAGATGTTATCAAATCTTTGTCATACTTTCTCCACAAAGGAAATAACTGCATGCTTATTTAAGTACTTGGAAGGAAAACGTCTAGAGAACAGTGTTGATTTTATATATTTACAAAGATTGCACAGCTATTGTTCTAAAACACTATCAGACTTTGATGCTCTGAAAATTCTGCATGAAGCCATTACTCCATCACATCAATAGGGGAGGGGGAATAGAACTAATATTGAATAAAATTACTGTACACCAGCCAAAGTGTTCAATTTAATTAAAAAAATTTTTTTACAATATAATGCATGGTCAACTTTCAAAAATTTTGCATTTCTTAGGTTGTGGAGTCAGGATTCAATTGAATGCACTTATTGAGATTAACAATGAGTAAAAATAATCCAGCATATTAAAATTCTTATGTTAATTTTTTCTTGGAATCCAAAGATTTTTTTATATATTCTAAGTTTATTCTTTTTAAAGAACAAAGTAGCCTCAGCCTAATTTTTATTGTTAGAAGAAATGAAACAAAATCTCGATATACAGCAATAACTACTTCTTCCTAATGGGGGTTTTATAAATCACACATGTCAAGTATAAATCATTTAATATCAACACAGCTCTTGAAGTAAGAGCAGGACAGATTTTGTATGTGATAGCAGTTTTGTGGTTGTTTGGTAATATGTATCCAAGTTTCTGCTGCAGCCATTTCTTTTCTTTTGTTAATCAACTATCAAAAATACTAAATGGGGAGGGGGGTAGTGGAGGGAAGAACTGGGAGTTTGGGATTAGCAGATGTCAACTATTATATATAGGATGGATAAGCAACAAGATCCTACTGTATAGCACAGGGAACTACATTCAATATCCCATGATAAACCATAATGGAAAAGAATATTAAAAAAAGAATGTCTATATGTGTATAACTGAGTCACTTTGCTGTACAGCAGAGATGGACACAACATTGCAAATTAACTATACTTCAATAAAAAAAATAAAATTTAAAAAATACTAAATGGATGGTATAGTATCCTGTGAGAGACGGTCTCTGCAATCATGTAGAAACATGCATGATAAAATAAAATATCTATAGGTTTAGCATAATGTAGCATAACTGCCAATGATAAGCCCATGGATTCAAAATAGTGCTAACTAAATTACTATAAAGTCACATCTTTTATAAAAATGTATTGTAATAATAATCTTTGCATTGTTCTGCCATGAACAGCAAATACTAAAGCTTTCCAAATCCCTTATACATCAACTTTCCAACCTATCTGCAACTTTCAAATATACTTGTCAAATATTAAAGATTAAGAAGGCAGTATTAGTAGTAGTAATACCAGGTGTGGAATTATGCTTTGCATTGGGAAAGAAATATGATAGATATAGTCTTTTCTCCAAGAGTTTGTAACCTAAAACATTCAATATGAGATCTGAGATAACGTCACCATTACACTAACACACACTTAATGTAGTAGCTTGTTCAGAAGCTCAGTTTTTAACTGCGAGTTGCTTAGTTTTCACCATATTAAGTACTTAATGGAAAAGCACTCTACAAATGGGCTTTAGGAAGCCCATAAACAACTTAAAGTTGCTTGTGAAGTATTTGGGGGACAGGGAAAGCAAGTACATTCTGCTGGACAGAAAGTATATGGCCTTTATCACATTCTTAATTAGTGTGTGTTACCCCCAAAAGTTTTAGAACTATTAATATAGGAAATCTATTTGAGTACTCTTTTATTGTTAATGGGAATTACTGTTGTTTTTGTATAATGTTGCCGTAACAAAAATCTGCTGAAATGCAATTTAACGATATGGACTTAGGCCTAGCTCTCTGTTTAGGTTGATATTGTTCAGAATTTAGTGCATATTTACAGTTATCTTGAGCAATCTAGTTAAAATCAGGAGACACTTGCTCAACTGCCTTCAGGTGCTATAAAGTTATTAAAAATATGTAAGACACAAGTATGTCGAATACTACAGAGGAGCGGGAATGATATAAAACTAGAGTATATGCCTCTCGTAAAGGCAGTCAAAATTCGCTGTTTCTTTTAATACCATGCGGCTGAAGAAAACACCAATTTGTGAGCCCTGAATGGTTAAAGACTCAGAGTCACGTAAATGCACTGTTGGTGTCCCTGATGCTAATCCATGCTTCCTATGGTTCTATTGATTATGCAGAGTGAATTCAGCTCACATTTGCCAACATTTTTAAGAGTAAATAGTTATAAAATTGTTAAATCATACTAATTCTGGTCTGGGTATGCCTGCCATTTTAATACCAATTTAGATTGCCTCAAATTTGATAAGATTGAATATTGTCTGCAAACCAAAAACTTTACCCTCTTATGTTAAGTGTTTGGGACCTCCAATTAAACTGACAAATGACAGATTAGCAAGAAGAAAGAAACCAGATGTAATTACATGTGTATACAAGGGAGTTCACAAAGAAATGTGACTTAAGGAGGCGAATTTGGGGCTTATATACCATCTTAAGAGGAAGTGGTGGGGAGCAGAGTGGCACTTCTGGGAGAACAAATGACTCCTTAGAAGGGGATTAAAAAGGCCACTTATGGAAAAACAAATGACTTTTTAAAAGATAAATGGGCTTTAGGAGAATAGATGGGAGATAGGATGGTTTTGTAGCAATGTCTGCTTGGGTGCAGTACTGACTACTGGTCTCCAAGAAGAAATTAGCATTGCTCCCGGGAGGTGATTTGTGACAGCTGGGTTCTTTTGGGGAGGCTCTGCTTTTAGGCAGATAAGGGATTTCAGCAACTCAAAGGTCTTCAGCTCAAAATAATTTTTTATGCCACAGTGGTTTATTCTGGATCCCTTTAATATAAAACAACAAGCTATGAATATCTTTTTTAAAAAAATGACAGCGTGCATTGTGAAAAGTCAACATCTAAGGCTCCTTAGATCGTCTGTATCAGATTCTTATTGAAGTTCACATTTTTGCTAAGTGTAATGAGTTAGAACCACAAGTCAACAGTTTAATAAGCTTAGGGAAAAACACATTTTCTTTTTTTCTTAAGGAGACACTTCTGAATTGCTAAATCACAGATCACAGACAGGTGAGCTGAAATAAAATAATTAGAGTAAATCAGTGGTTTATCCTTCTACTCTTTAAAGATCAGAGACTTTACAATGTTTTTCTGAACTCACATGACCATCACCAATGGTGATTTAATAGTTTTGTTTTAATTAATACTGTTTCCAAAAAGCTGAATCTGAGCAGAGTAATCTGGATTCTAATAGGGAAGTAGTTTTCTTCAAGAGTGTACACTTTTTAAAAAGATAAAAATAAAATTTGTTCTATTTTTCACTGACTATACAACAAACCATAGATGTTCCAGAGTAAACCACCCACACCTACAAGCACCTTCCCTCTTCAGATTTGCATCTTCCTCATCCTTCCCAGGGTCCTTTTCTTCTTACCTTCACAGTCCTTCCTTCCTCTGTAGAAGGATGGGGATGAGGTGGGATTTGTTTTACTTTCTAGAAGTATCTCTATTACCCATTGGCAGAAATTTAGAATCACAGAGCACCCATAGATGAGAGATATGGGAGCAGCTGCTTTGAAAACAATGAAAATGAGAGAAATGGATGAAGGTGATTTTTAGGAAGTTAGATTAGTCCTTTTCAATCATTAACAAGCATACAAATCTCCTGGGGATTTTGTTAAACTGGATATTTTGGGACTGGGAACTGAGATTTGGCATTTCTAATAAGCTCCCAGTGAAGCTAATGCTTCCATGGACCACTCTTTGCCACAGTATTAAGGAGTTGGGCTGTTATCTTTATGAAAGCACACTTTCCTTGAAGTTTCTGGAAAACATGGAAGAATTAAACTGCTTCTTATTGTTTTTCTTGCTGCTTTATTATCTTTTTGCATGTACTCAAGGCAGGACTGGACCACATGTTGCCAGGATTTATATAGCATTTATGAAATCTGGTTTCTCTGAGGTGATAATGTATCTCATAGTGGAGCATGTATAATGATGTATCTGTATGATAATCAGAAGATAAAACAACTTTGCTTAGATTCTCTCAACAGGATAATAGTATTGCCTTAAAAAACAGCAACAACAACAATCCCAAAGACCATTTGTTAAATATCTATTTTGTTTCAGGCACTGTCCCAGGTCCTGGGGACCCAAAGTTGACGATTACATCATCCCTGCTGGTAAAGATCTAAAATTCATCATGATCAGTGCTGCAGTAGGGTATGTATAAATGACAGGGGGAAACAGATGGAAACATAACTTGCATGTGGGGAAGACCACAAGGCCATAGAGAAGAGGTGAGACTGGAGTTAGGGCTTGAATGACAGGTAAGGTTTTAGGGGGGGAGGACGTTCTCTGCAGAGAAAACAGCAGGTGCAAATGCAGGGAGGCACTTGCCCTTGCAGCATGGCTTTTGATGGGGATGTTATGCTCTCCATCAGACAAGTTCATTACGGAACAAATACAGTCAGAGCTGTGGTGAAAAATACCCTATTATTCACAGCAACTAATAATTGAAATAAGAAGCAAGTACTTTTTTTTTTTTAAGTGCTTGAAAAGGCAAGTGGACATTAAATGTTTTATAATTACCCTCCCCACTGCCTTTTTAAGGGAAGCTATTGTCAAGGAAAGAATGTGTTTTGCACCATTTGTTATAGCGGTTGCCATGGAAAAGCTGACCTTCCATGCAGGGCTCAAGGATGGGAAGTTACTAGAGCATGCATCAGAAGCCACTTCTGCGTTCAGGCACGAGACCAGTTCCACTATGGAATTAAAGACGATCTCTTTTGACTACGTAGTTTTTAGGATATCATCACATGCAGGGTAAGCCTTTTAAGAGACCAGCTTTATAGAGTCTGCTTTTTTGTTTGTTTTGTTTTGTTTTGTCTTATCAGCCAAAATAACTGATAGACATTTATTAGGGGAACACTGAAAGCAAAACAGTGGAGTGCAAGCTTCAGATATGACTAACATTAAATTCATTGTTTGTTATATACATAGTTACTTTGCAATATTTCATGCTGAGCAGTTTTCTAGGCTTTGAAACTAAAATGACAAACAAGACAGGAGTGAACCTGACTCCAAGAAGCTTACATTTTAGTGGAAGCATCTCTAAGCAACAGGGAGTGCTATTTCAGCAGCAGTTTTCAAAGTGTGTTCCATGGACCCTCTGGGGCCCCCAGTACTCTCTCAGTGGGTCCATGAGATCAAAATGCTTTTCATAATAACACTAAGACATTTTCTGCTTTCTTTCCCACTTTGTTGACATTTGCATAGATGATGCAGAAGCAATAATGGTAAAACTGCTGGTGCTTTAGCACAAAGACCATCAGTGGCACCCTACTGTCCTCCATTTCTAGTAATTTTATTCTTCCTGCCACAAACACGTGGGAAAAAGAAAGATAGAAAAAGCCAGTTTCACTTAAGAATGTTAATGAAACAGTAAAAATTAATTTTATTAAATCTTGACCCTTAAGTACATGTCTTTTAAATACTCTGTGTGATTAGAGAGACAGATCTAGGACTTTAGCAAGCAGACAGAGTAGGAAATCCTTACTTTTCATCCTCCCATAAAAACAGATTGCTATTCATGAATAAAAATAGCCCTGGGAGGGCTCAAGCATTCAATTAAGATCCTACAGCAACTCAGTGGAGGGAAGAAAAAGAGTATAACGGCACAGAAAGGATTGCCGAGGAGATTGGATTGGCTGAAACATCTGGAGAAAGCGGGAAACAGAAAAGAAGGTCTCAGAATCAGTATCGACACCAACCACGTGGCAGGTGCCATCGAGATCCTCAGTGACCTGCTGTACAGAGGACACCGGCAGCCTTTGTCCCCGAGGAGCTCAACAGCTCCGGTGACAGCTGCGAACTCTGCAACTTTCACAGCAGAAGACCCCAAAGTCTTCACCTCCACTCTGCAGAGGGCACTGGCAGCTTTTGTCACTGCTGTAATCTGGTATAGTGCCTGGAACAGAATAGATGTTTAATAAATGGTATTTGGGAGTGTTGTTTGCTTGTTTTTTAAGTCAACAGAGTATTGCCAACCAGGGGAACTCACCCAAGCTTCAGTGTCTAGAATTTGTATTGGGCTGCCTTTACATAGGCATGAATGAGTGAGTCACTGGCCATATGATGGAACTAAATCTATACCCACCCTCCTCTCCCTGGATATTGGGCTTCTGTCACACGACTCAAAGCCCCAACCCTCTAATTACATGGTTGGTCCTGAGTCATCTCAGCATAAACTCTCTAGGGCCCCCCTATGAGTAGGTAACTAGTAGGTCACAAGTATAAAGTGTCAGGGACCACCACTGTGAATAACAAAAATACCCTTATCACTTGGAAAATTCCAGGGACTTAGAGGCTACTTCCCAGAAACTGAAGACAAAGACCAGCTAAGTTCTTCACTATACAACAGGGACCAACACGTAGGCATTGAAATATAGAGACTTGAACATGTGTGTCTTGCATGAGTAAAGACTTCCAGTCTGTGTGGTTTGACTCCAAGGTATTTTGAAACATAAAAATGAATGCTAAGCTATGGACAGAAGTTTGGGGACATTTTCTGAAGCATCTTTGAAAGTAGCCTAAGAATTTTATCTTTTTAATAATAGAAAATCTCTTCCTATTACCGGATATATTTCCATATATTCCATACCTGAATTACTTCTGTTTGGTGAGACTATAGCATCTAAAAAGATTCTAACAGGGAGAATGGCCCTTGACCATGTTTCTGAAAATCTACCTCATACTTATAAACTGTTTCCAATTGGTCCAAGAAAAGTCACTGAGAAACTAGCAGTTTAACAAAACTAACAAGGGCCATCCTGATGCAGTTATTTAGCTGAGTACCTATTTAGCTTCATCCCTGGATTCTCTATCTGCTCAGGTCTCTGTTAGACAGCTACCCATTTTTTTTCCTGACTCAATTTTTTCTCTAGGATTCCAGATTCCTGGCTCCTCCCTGAAACCTTTTTCTGTGCCTCAACTTAATGGCCCTGCTGACCTGTTAACTTACCTATATGTTAGCTCCCGGGATGGTGACACAGCCAGAGGCCTAATTATACATCCCTGTGATCAGTGTGGCCATGCCAGGACAAGG
Organism: Neophocaena asiaeorientalis asiaeorientalis; assembly: GCF_003031525.2. Taxonomy (NCBI): domain Eukaryota; kingdom Metazoa; phylum Chordata; class Mammalia; order Artiodactyla; family Phocoenidae; genus Neophocaena; species Neophocaena asiaeorientalis. Next base: position 1,493,378 of record NW_020185336.1, read on the forward strand.
CGCTACCTCTCAGCTCTTTAGCCTTGCACGCCTTTCCTGCGGTGCTTGAATGTTTCTTGGACAAGAGCCCTTCATTCCATTCCAGCTCTCAGCTCTCAGTCATGGCGTGGGATTCCTGCCCTTGCACACTGCTTGGGCAGGCACAGTGCGTTGTACAGGATGGGCACACTGATTCTGTTACATTATATCCACAAGTACTACTTCTGCTGAAGTCATTGACTACTATACTGATTTACCCCTTTCTAAAAAATACATGGATCCTCAGGACTGTGGTATACAATAAACAAACTAGTATCTGGTCTGGCTTACAAGAGCTTCTCAACATGGTTAAATGCTAGGTGCTAAGTGAGAAATGTGGATAAATGAAAGGAGCCCTGACTTCATAAAGCTGACAGTCAAGTGGGTAGCTTATAACTTTTTTGAATATAAACACTATCAGTTAATTTTTAAACATATCCCTAATTACATATGGCTACTTAGTAATTACTAATCAAATAGTATATTAGTATATTGTATATATTATAAAATATATATAAACCAGAAAATCAGAAGGATAAATTACATAATCTTTTTCTAGACTTGATAATGTCTAATGTTTTTTGGACAACTTTTTATTAGATATGATTTTTTTTTATCAGGTAAGATTCATTGCTTTTACCTGATTATATGGCTGAAGGAGAGGTCTAAATCGTAATAGCAGAAGTGTCATTTTCTTGTTATTATATAAATTCCACAGTTCCTTGCAGAGATCTTTTAAAGCTATTTAGGCAAAAAAATCCAGAATAATTCTCTCACTTTTACACATTGGCCCCAACCTATGGTAAGTCAGTTCTATATTTTCCAATCCTTTATGTGCACAAGATGGGTTCCTATCCCAAAGGCAACCATCCAAAGTGGCCTGGAATAGAAATCTCTAAGCACAGGTAAGTCATGAGTGGAGCTAGATTCCTTCTCTGGAATTTAAGCCAGGAAACAGAGAGAGAATCTGCAGGAGAAGACCATGTGGGAACAGAAGCCGAGAAGATACCCAGGAGACCATATTGAGGCAGGGCCATGAGAGCCATGAGTGAAGTGAAGACATGAAGGAGAAGAAGAAGCTACAAATGAGATGCACGAGCTGGGTAGGGGCTGGTGGGAGCAGAGATAAGTCTCCGTCATTGCCCAAGAAGGATGTGCTCGGTTAATGAGGTGACAAAATAAATGAACCCTAATGCTGTGTGGATAATTCTACCTCACTTTGTTCAATTTCACTGCATCTCAACCATTCACCTCTTTCTGAGTTTCTGTGGGGTTCTTGCCTGATTTCCACACATATCCCTTTATTAATCTTATACAGTGTGAGGTAGTCTGAGTTTCTGTTTCTGACCAACAGACAGCACCACCCACTGATCCAGGGCCATTTGTTAATGATTTGATTACTGATTAGTAAAAAGGGAGAGATGGTGGGGGTAGGAGGAGTCTTTTTTGTTTTTTATGAGTTTAAGAGGCATGTTCCAGAACTAAGGCTAGGGGATATACTCAGAACCTTTGTATTCACTTAATTTAGAAAAAATTCATGTAAGTGGGGCAAACAGAATGAACATCACGCACTGCAAAAGGCTGATATGCTTCCTCGTCTCCCTGACATTCAACTGTGATCAACCTGAATGAAGCCATTCAGGAAATACCCATTCTTGTTGGGAAGATATCATGAAAGTAGGCAAACGAGTGAAAGAACAGATTGGTACGTCCTTTAAAAATCCTATTAGTAATATTCTATTATTAAAAACCCATGCTTGTGGCCAAAACAAAATCATCCAGATGAGTGTAATATAAAAGAAAAGTTTCCAGCCCAACCTCTAGGCCCTATTTCTATTGATACTTGCCAGAAGTGATGAGTAACGGTTTCATGTTTATCCTTCCAGAATATTTCTTTTTGTATATACATTTTTATACAAATAAACTCATTCTAAACATGTTATTCTTTTTTTTTTTTTTTTTTTGCGGAACGCGGGCCTCTCACTGTTGTGGCCTCTCCCGTTGCGGAGCACAGGCTCCGGACGCGCAGGCTCAGCGGCCATGGCCCACGGGCCCAGCTGCTCCACGGCATGTGGGATCTTCCCGGACCGGGGCATGAACCCGTGTACCCTGCATCAGCATGCAGACTCTCAACCACTGCGCCACAGCAACTATCCATTTCTGTTAATATAAATCTGCCTCATTCTATCAACAGTTGCGTTGTATTATATTAAGTAGTTGTCACATTATTTAACCAGAACTCTACTGACAAGCATTATTTTCAGTTCTTTGCTCTTATAACTAATGCAGAAGCGAACATTCTTCTTTTTGTATCATTGTGTATTTGAGTAAATATATTTAAAGGATAAACACCTACCAATGGATTTGCTGGCTAAAGGAGATACATTAATTTAAAACATCATAAATATTGTGAAATTGCCATCCCAAAATGTTATTTCAATTTACAAGAACCTTGTAAAAACAAATGCCTGTTTTCCCACACCCACGTTAGACTGAATATTATCAAATTTTTTCATCTTTGCCAATAGAATGGTTAAAAATGTGCTGTTTTGATTTGCATTTTTAAGCGCTAGTGATGCCAAACATCAGATATATATTGGTTATTTGAAATTTGTTTTCTGTGAATTCTTTTTTAAAAAAATTAATTCTTTGTCATTTGTGTTGAAAATATTGTTCCACTTTATTATTTTTCCTGTTGATTTATTTATTGAATGTTATCCTGAATACGCACGTCTTCTAAGAAATATTTATACATGTTCAAGAGAATCAGTCATTTGCTTTGGACTTTGAGGATTTTTGTATACTTGGAAAGTCATTTTCTACTCAAGGATAATAAAAAAAATGATGTTTTTTCTATATTTTTATGTTTTTATTTTAATATTTAAATTTTGGTAAATTTAGAATTTATTTTGTTATAAGGAGGAAGATTGGGATTTACTTCTCTTTCAGATGACTATACAGCTGCCCAATTACATGCATTAAGTAATCCATATTTTCCCAACTGATATGAAATATCATCTATCATATCTTAAATCCTATACATATTTAAATCTATTTCTGGATTTGAATGAATATAATTGCATTGCTATATCTATTCCTGTGCCAGTACAAGTGATTTCAGTTTCTATAGCTTTGAAAATGCCTTAATATTTGGTAGGAGGTTAATTCTTTTTCTCTCAAGGGCAACTTGAAAATGTGTGTCAAAAATGACAAAGTTAACTACAATCTTTGGCCCAGCAATTTCACTTCTAGAATTTTTAACTAAGAAAATAATAAAATGTATATATAATTTTTAAATGTATGATCCAAATTTCCCCAGGTCTAATCAGAATATAGGACAAATTGGAACACAGTAAGTTATAACTAGGGTGACCAACCCTTCTCCTGGGACTGAGGGATTTCCCAGGACATGGGACTTTCAGTGCTAAAACCGGGAAATTCTCACGTAAACTAGATGGTTTGGGGGCTACCCTGGTGGCGCAGTGGTTGGGAGTCCGCCTGTCGATGCAGAGGACGCGGGTTCGTGCCCCGGTCCGGGAAGATTCCACATGCCGCGGAGCGGCTGGGCCAGTGAGCCATGGCCGCTGAGCCTGCGCATCTGGAGCCTGTGCTCCGCGACGGGGGAGGCCGCAACGGTGAGAGGCCCGCGTACCGCAAAACAAAAAAAAACACTAGATGGTTGGTCACCTTAGCTACCCAAATATTTCTAGTTTTTGTTCTTCCTGTTCTACATGGTCTCCAGCCTCACAAATATTTCTAGGAGGTCCCAATTTCCACAAATTTGTGTTTTGCATAAATACATATACGTGCTCATATTTACTCCCGCTGGCACTGCCACTGTTCCACGTGGCAGTCCCCAACTGTTGCTGTTCTATTCTGTGCTACTTCATAGTTAGAGTTTCCTGCTTCTCTGTTGGGTATAGTGAACATCACTGTCTCTCTGCTTAGTATAGCATTACCTACCTGGTGGTAAGATATCTCTCAAGCTGTAAGTCTCTGGTTTCTCTGACTCTATTGCTGCCACTCTTCGGCCAAGAGCACAGACTCCAAGAGACGGATTGCCAGACTTCTAATTCTGAGACATTAGGAAGGCTACCCAGAGGACATAATGTCAGACCCAGATTGTCTAGGGAACAAATTATTTCCATGTTTCCCATTAGCTAACTGGAAGAGCTCCTCTCACTTGTTCATAGCAGGAAGCCAAGCTTCTCCCCAGGACTGGGTCTACTCTGCCTCTAAGCTGCTGAGTGAACATGGCCTGTAAACCCAGATGATTACCCAGGGGTGACACAATCTCAGACTCTGAAGTTTGGGCTCACTGCCAATTTACATGTATGAATGTGTACCCTGCCACTTTTCACCAGTGAGCTTGGCGTAAGAAATGAATGACAACAGGAGACTTGAATTACTCCTCTGTGTTGAGCTAAAGTGGGACCAGAAGAAGAGTAGTAGAGCAAGACTGAGCAATAAGCATTGGGAGTGCTGCTACCCATGAGGGCAACCAACACAGGAACTGAGGCAGAGAGACTCACGTGGCCACAGCAACACGGCAGGTGGGCGAGGCATGTGCTTCGGTGATATCAGTAATTGTTATCCCAGTGACTAAGTACTAAACACAATGATAACTTCAAACAGAAATGCATACAATTGTTAGTTTTTAACCATTCTCTGTAGCCTATTTGGACTTATATTTTTTAGCAATGAAAAGCAAGAATCAGCAATTCATTATCAATCCAATTTTAAACTCTAAAGCAGGTGAGTTTCATCATAGGGCATACTATTAACATGTGTCTCATAAAATATTTTACATTTTGGAGATGTAATGAAGGTATCCAACTGGTTTAAATTTATTTAAAGGACTTAATTATTTTAGAGCACTTTTAGGTTCACAGAAAAAATGAGAGGAAGGGACAGGAATTTCCCATATATCTCCTGCCCCTACACATGCACAGCCTCCCTCATTATCAATGTCCTCCACCAGAGTGGTACATTTGTTACAATTGATTCACCTACATGACACATCATCATCACCCAAGTCCATAGTTTACATTATAGTTCACCCTTGGTGTTTTACGTTCTGTGGGTTTGGACAAATGTAAAATGACATGTGTCTGTCATTAGAGTGAACTCAGAGACTTGAAGCAGAAAAGACTCTCTTCTGCTGGCCTTGAAGAAACAAGCCATCATGGGTCTACTGCTAAAAGAAACTGAATTCTACCAATGACCACATGAGCTTTAAAGAGGACCTCAGGCATCAGGTGAGACCTCAGCCCTGGCCAATACCTTGACTACAGCCTTGTGATGTCCTAAGAAAAGGATCCAGGTAAGTGGTCCCCAAACTCCTGATCCATAGAAACTGGGAGATAATAAACATGTCTGAACCACCATGTTGTGGTTATTACTCAGAAATTGAAAACTAATATGCTATCATAAAAGTATCTGAAAATGGGCTTCCCTGGTGGCGCAGTAGTTGAGAGGCCGCCTGCCGATGCAGGGGACACGGGTTCGTGCCCTGGTCCGGGAAGATCCCACATGCCACAGAGTGGCTGGGCCCGTGAGCCATGGCCGCTGAGCCTGCGCATCCGGATCCATTTGTTGGTTTTAGAATGACTGAATTGAAACACCTTAGGAAAATCTATATATGATTTATATATTGATTATAGAGTAGATTCTGGTATATTTCCAGATGTTGCTAAAGGCCTATGACTAAGCTTATGTTTCTGGATTTTGGGAATTTTTTTTTTTAGCCAGGCCCCTATTGAGTCTTGTCCCAAACTGTCTATACTGATATGCCTGCTTCTTGTTTCATAGAGGACTTAGTATCATTCTGATTTTGTTCAGAGCATGGTCTTTAGAGTGTTTATCAGCTGATTCCCGAGGAAGTCTTTGCTCCCTGTTAGTATGCCTTGGAAAAGGCTGACTGCCAACTTTATAAATTAACCCAACAATGGCTGTACAATACTATAATTGTATGGTACTAATCAGAGCCCTTTGGATCAGATTTACTTTGTGGACTCGTTTTCTTGGGCTAATTTTTCCCTGCCGCAGTTGGAAGTTGTTGTGTATGGTGGCAGGAAGACTTTCGTTTTGTAGGAAGAGTAACTTATTGTGTGGTTTTGGAGCTGAAAATAAATATTCCACACATGTGGATACATGACACTTCCTGTGTTACTTTGTTAAAAGCCCTAGCCACAGTAGCTCAGGGAGATTATGGTCTAATTATTTTATTCCTGATATGACTTCCACAAATGTAGCTTTATTAATTTTAATACATGATGAAGTACTTCATGAATCAGAGAAAGAAGTTAAGACATGAGCTGAGTTGGATAACTAAATGTTACTGTGCTCATGAAAATATGGATAAACACTTTCAAGACTCTCTCACGTACTTACAGTAATAATGAAAAAGTATTTGAAACTTTGTATTTATATGAATGCTTGGACACTTTGTTCATTAAGTTTTATATGAGCCTCTGAAATGCTTTCCATTAACCTTTTCTTTGGTTTCATAATTTATTCATGTTGGTTTAATTTTTGTACTAAGAGGTCTTCTATATGCAAGGAAAGAAATATTTTCTTAATACACGTTTCACAAACTTTTTTTCTTGAAGAGGTATATTCAAATGCAAATTCATAGTTTTTCCAGGAATGTTTCCTAGAAAAAATTGGCTACTTTTTTTTTTAACACCTAAAATAGAAGGAAAGTAAGCAGAAAATGTTTTTGCAAGGCTAACTCCATCTACTCCACCAAAAACTAGTCATGCTTCTCAATGGAAGCAGCGTCCTCTAGTGGATAGAGTTTCAATAATGTAAACTTTTTTTAAAAACAAATTTTCTTTGAGGTGAAATTCACATAATATAACCATTTTAAAATGTATGATTCAGTGGTATTTCGTGTACTCTCAATGTTGTGCAACCACCAGCTCTCGCTAGTTTCAAAACTTTTTAATCGCTCCATAAATAACTCATAACCATTGAGTAATCACTCCCTATTCTGCCCTCCCATCCCCTTGTAAGCTGTATTATGCTTTCTGTCTCTATGGATTTGCTTATTCTGAATATATCACATAAAGGGAAACATACAATATGCGAACTTTTGTGTCTGGTTTCTTTCATTTAGCATATTGTTTTCGAGGTTTGTATCAGTACTTCATTCCTTTTTACTGTAGAATAATATTTCATTGTATGTATATACCACAATTTGTTTACCTGTTCATCCAACGATGAAATTTGGGTTGTTTCCACGTTTTTTCTGTTATGAGTAATCCTGTTATAAACATTTGTGTACAAGTTTCTGTGTGAATATATATTTCCATTTCTCGTGGTTAAATACCTTGGAGTGGAATTGTTGGGTCATATGGTAAGTCCATGTTTAACTTTTTGAGGAACCCCAAAAAGAAAAAAAAAGGGGGGGCCAACCAAGACACATCAGAATATGGTTTCCTAAAATACTGGCATGTTTTGCAAGAGAATGCTTGTTAGTGGGGAAAATAATGGCAATAGTTATAGCTACTTATATTTCCCTCTAATAATGCCAATCTTTTATAGAAAGCCTTTCTAGAATTGAGCATGTGGTGATAAGCCGTCTTACCCCATGAAGCTTGAGTTCAATGATATGCTATAAGATTTATCAAGTATAATATATATGATTATTTATGTAGACCAAGATGTTTGAGTTATCTCCTGTTGCATTTTGACTTCTAAATAAGTTTTTCTCCTTTTCTTGAATCCTTTCTACCTGAAAACCATGACATTTTCTTGTTTCAAATAACAGGAATTCATATATCAATTACAACAATTTGGAGGGGGAAAAACATTGCTCCCCTCCAAATTTGATATTTATAAATTTATAGTAATGTTGTTTTTGCATATTAAGACTCAAAGTTCAGAGAATTGAATACAGTATAGGCTCTAGAATGGGAAGAATAGTTTATTATATAAGGGGAGTTCTTGTCTCACAGGAAAGGGAAAACATTTCCTGTTACTGGTCAGTGGAGCAAAAGAAGAGAAAAAATTAAGAGAAGGGGATTAGATATGAGTGACCTGATTCTCTCTCCCACCTCATAGTTGAAACTAATATTGGAGGTGGTGGTGGTAGACCATTACCATTCAAAGATAGATTTAAGTGACTCTCAAGCAGAGGGCATATTCTGCACTTTTCAGGACATAGCCTAAGAAATTTGAAAGATGTTTAGAGATGACCCCATTTGGCAAATCCTGGGAGCAATGTGGTGCTGTCCTGTAGGTGCAGGAAGAATCGAGAGGGTGGTTACAATGTCACGTGGTCTGCTCCGAACAGGTACGAGGATCCAGAATTTCACTGGAGCTCTGGCATGGGAGAGGTAGAAAGCAAAGTATGAAAGAGCCAAAAGCACAGTGGATCAGAGATATCTAGAGGCACTATGTGGAAAAGAGGGAATTTGAATCAAGAAACTGCAGTGTCTCTGTTCATGTGAAATCCATCTGCGGCCAGCAAATGATTCCTGTTCATAGCAAAGCAAATCAGTGTTGTCAGATAGAGATCATAGATCTCTGTAAGTCAGTCCTCACTTGATCCTGCTGTTTGGGTTCTTATGGATTTTCTCATTAATTAAGGAGTTAAATGAAATCTTGGACTTTTAAAAACTTTGTATGAGAGACATGGTTTTAGGTGTTTTGGGGGGAAATCATCATTTTACAGAAAATAATGTCACCCTCAAAATACTAAAATAGAAAAAAAATATTACCTTAGAAATCTATATCTAGTAAAAATATCCTTCAAAATTGAAAATAAAAAAGAAACATTTTTTGGCAAATTAAACTTCAGAGACTCAATAAGACTGGACCCACAGTAAAGAAAATACTAAAGGGAGGTTTTTTTCAGGCAGAAGACAAATGATTCATAAGTAAGGAAATTCAAGAAGGAATAAAAAGCATTAATATTATGGGAAATCTAAGTGAGTATTGGCTGTAACAATAATGCCTTCCAGAGTTTAAATATAGGTAAAATGAAAATATAAGACAATAATAGCACAACAGATGACAGGGGTGAAGTAGAAAAAAAGTATTCTCATGTCCTAGCAAAGTATAGAAGCTGGTAAAGGTACTAATTTATTCTATTTTATTTTTTTAACACCTTTATTGGAGTATAATTGCTTTAAAATGTTGTGTTGTTTGCTGCTGTATAACAAAGTGAATCAGCTATATGTATACATATATCCCCACATCCCCTCCCTCTTGCATCTCCCTCCCTCCCACCCTCCCTATCCCACCGCTCTAGGTGGTCACAAAGCACCAAGCTGATCTCCCCGTGCCATGCGGCTGCTTCCCACTAGCTATCTATTTTACATTTGGTAGTGTATATATGTCCATGCCACTCGCTCACTTCGTCCCCGCTTACCCTCACCCCTCCCTGTGCCCTCCAGTCCATTCTCTACATCTGCGTCTTTATTCCTGTCCTGTCCCTAGATTCTTCAGAAGCATTTTTTTCTTTTTCTTTTTGACTTCATATATGTGTGTTAGCATACGGTATTTGTTTTTCTCTTTCTGACTTACTTCACTGGTATGACAGACTCCAGGTCCATCCACCTCACTGCAAATAACTCAAATTTGTTTCTTTTTATGGCTGAGTAATATTCCATTGTATATATATGTCACATCTTCTTTATACTTTCATCTGTCAATGGACACTTAGGTTGCTTCCATGTCCTGGCTATTGTAAATAGAGCTGCAATGAACATTTTGGTACATGACTCTTTTTGAATTATGGCTTTCTCAGGGTATATGCCCAGTAGTGGGATTACTGGGTCATATGGGAGTTCTATTTTTAGTTTTTTAAGCAAGCTCCATACTGTTCTCCATAGTGGCTGTATCAATTTACATTCCCACCAACAGTGCAAGAGGGTCCCTTTTCTCCATACCCTCTTCAGCATTTATTGTTTGGAGATTTTTTGATGATGGACATTCTGACCATTGTGAGGTGACACCTCATTGTGGTTTTGATTTGCATTTCTCTAATGATTAGTGATGTTGAGCATCCTTTCATGTGTTTGTTGGCAATCTGTATATCTTCTATGGAGAAATGTCTATTTAGATCTTCTGCCCATTTTTGGATTGGGCTGTTTGTTTTTTTGATAATGAGCTGCATGAGCTGCTCGTATATTTTGGAGATTAATTCTTTGTCAGTTGCTTCATTTGCAAACATTTCTCCCATTCTGAGGGTTGCATTTTCGTCTTATTTTTGGTTTCCTTTGCTGTGCAAAAGCTTTTAAGTTTCATTAGGTTCCATTTGTTTATTTTTGTTTTTATTTCCCTTTCTGTAGGAGGTGGGTCAAAAAGGATCTTGCTGTGATTTATGTCAAAGAGTGTTCTTCCTAAGTTTTCCTCTAAGAGTTTAATAGTGTCTGGCCTTACATTTAGGTCTTTAATCCATTTTGAGTTTACTTTTTGTGTATGCTGTTAGGAAGTATTCTAATTTCATTCTTTTACATGTAGCTTTCCCAGCACCACTTATTGAAGAGGCTGTCTTTTCTCTATTGTGTATGCTTGCCTCCTTTATCAAAGATAAGGTGACCATATGTGTGCAGGTTTATCTCTGGGCTTTCTATCCTGTTCCATTGATCTATATTTCTGTTTTCGTGCCAGTACCATACTGCCTTGATTATTGTAGCTTTGTAGTATAGTCTGAAGTCAGGGAGCCTGATTCCTCCAGCTCTGTCTTTCGTTCTCAAGATTGCTTTCGCTATTCGGGATCTTTTGTGTTTCCATAGCAATTGTGAATTTTTTCTTTCCAGTCTGGGAAAAATGCCATTGGTAGTTTGATAGGGATTGCAGTGAATCTGTAGATGGCTTTGAGTAGTATAGTCATTTTCACAATGTTGATTCTTCCAGTCCAAGAACATGGTATATCTCTCCATCTGTTTATATCACCTTTAATTTCTATCATCAGTGTCTTATAGTTTTCTGCATAAAGTCTTCTGTCTCCTTAGGTAGGTTTATTCATAGGTATTTTATTCTTTTTGCTGCAGTGATAAATGGGAGTGTTTCCTTAATTTCTCTTTCAGAATTTTCATCATTAGTGTATAGGAATGCAAGAGATTTCTGTGCATTTATTTTGTATACTGCTACTTTACGAAATTCATTGATTAGCTCTAGTAGTTTTCTGGTAGCTTGTTTAGGATTCTCTATGTATAGTATCATGTCATCTGCCAACAGTGACAGCTTTACTTCTTTTCTGATTTGGATTCCTTTAATTTCTTTTTCTTGTCTGATTGCTGTCGCTAAAACTTCCAAAATTATGTTGAATAATAATGGTGAGAGTGGGCATCCTTGTCTTGTTCCTGATTTTAGAGGAAATGGTTTCAGTTTTTCACCACTGAGAATGATGTTGGCTGTGGGTTTCTCATATATGGTCGTTATTATGTTGATGTAACTTCCCTCTATGCCTATGGTCTGGAGAGTTTTATCATAAATGGGTGTTGAATTTTGTCAAGAGCTTTTTTGGCATCTATTGAGATTATCATGTGGTTATTATCCTTCAGTTTGTTAATACAGTTTATCACATGGATTGATTTGCATATATTGAAGAATCCTTGCATTCCTGGGATAAAGCCCACTTGATCATGGTGTATGATCCTTTTAATGTGCTGTTGGATTCTGTTTGCTAGTATTTTGTTGAGGATTTTTGCATCTATGTTCATCTGAGATATTGGTCTGTAGTTTTTTTTTTGTTTGTTTGTTTGTTTTGGTAACATCTTTGGTTTTGGTATCAGGGTGATGGGGACCTTGTAGAAGGAGTTTGGGAGTGTTCCTCCCTGTGCTATTTTTTGGAAGAGTTTGAGAAGGATTGGTGTTAGCTCTTCTCTAAATGGTTGATAGAGTTCACCTGTGAAGCCATCAGGTCCTGGGCTTTTGTTTGCCAGAAGATTTTTAATCACAGTTTCAATTTCAGTGCTTGTGATTGGTCTGTGTATATTTTCAATTTCTTCCTGGTTCAGTCTCGGAAGGTTGTGTTTTTCTAAGATTTGTCCATTTCTTCCAGGTTGTCCATTTTATTGGCATATAGTTGCTTGTAGTAATCACTCATGGTCCTTTATATTTCTGCAGTGTCAGTTGTTACTTCTCCTTTTTCATTTCTAATTCTATTGATTTGAGTTTTCTTTTTTTCTTCATGAGTCTGGCTAGTGGTTTATCGATTTTGTTTATCTTCTCAAAGAACCAACTTTTAGTTTTATTGATCTTTGCTATTGTTTCCTTCATTTCTTATTCATTCATTTCTGATCTGTTCTTTATGATTTCTTTCCTTCTGCTAACTTGGGGGGTTTTGTTCTTCTTTCTCTAATTGCTTAGGGTGCAAGGTTAGTTTGTTTATTTGAGATTTTTCTTGTTTACTGAGGTAGGATTGTATTGCTATAAACTTCCCTCTTAGAACTGATTTTGCTGCATTCCATAGGTTTTGGGTTGTCTTGTTTTCACTGTCATTTGTTTCTAGGTATTTTTTGAGTTCTTCTTTGATTTATTCAGTGATCTCTTGGTTATTTAGTAGCATATTGTTTGGCCTCCACGTATTTGTATTTTTCACAGTTGTTTTCCTCTAATTGATATCTTGTCTCATAGTGTTGTGGTCAGAAAAGGTACTTGATACGATTTCAATTTCCTTAAATTTACCAAGGCTTGATTTGTGGCCCAAGATATGATATATCCTGGAGAATGTTCCACAAGCACTTGAGAAGAAAGTGTATTCTGTTGTTTTTGGATGGAATGTCCTATAAATATCAGTTAAGTCCATCTTGTTTAATGTGTCATTTAAAGCTTGTGTTTCCTTATTTATTTTCATTTTGGATGATCTGTCCATTGGTGAAATTGTGGTGTTAAAGTCCCCTACTATTATTGTGTTACTGTCAATTTCCCCTCTTACGCCTGTTAGCATTTGCCTTATGTATTGAGGTTCTCCTATGTTGGGTCCATAAATATTTTCAATTGTTATAGCTTCTTCTTGGATTGATCCCTTGAACATTATGTAGTGTCCTTTTTTGCCCCTTGTAATTGTCTTTATTTTAAAGTCTATTTTGTCTGATATGAGAATTGCTACTTCAGCGTTCTTTTGATTTACATTTGCATGGAATATCTTTTTCCATCCTTTCACTTTCAGTCTGTATGTGTCCCTAGGTCTGAAGTGGATCTCTTGTAGATAGCATATTTACGGGTCTCATTTTTGTATCTTTTCAGCCTGTCTATGTCTTTTGGTTGGAGCTTTTATTTCATTTACAATTAAGGTAATTATCAATATGTATGTTCCTATTACCATTTTCTTAATTGTTTGGGTTTCTTTTTTTTTTTTTTTTTTTTAAGCGGCCATGACTCACGGGCCTAGTTGCTGCGCGGCATGTGGGATTTTCCCGGACCAGGGCATGAACCCGTGTCCGCTGCATCGCCAGGTGGACTCTCAACTGCTGCGCCACCAGGGAAGCCCTGGGGTTTTTTTTTGTAGGTCATTTCCTTCTCTTGTGTTTCCTGCCTGGAGAAGTTCCTTTAGCATTTGTGTTAAAGCTGGTTTTGTGGTGCTGAATTCTCTTAAATTTTGCTTGTCTGTAAAAGTTTAAATTTCTCTGTCAAATCTGAGTGAGATCCTTGCTGGGTAGAGTAATCCTGGTTGTAGGTTATTCCCTTTCATCACGTTAAATATGTCCTGTCACTCTCTTCTGGCTTGCAGAGTTTCTGCTGAAAGATCTGCTGTTAACCTTATGGGGATTCCCTTGTATGTTACTTGTTGCTTTTCCCTTGCAGCTTTTAATATTTTTCCTTTGTATTTAATTTTTGATAGTTTGATTAATATGTGTCTTGGCCTGTTTCTCCCTGGATTTATCCTGTATGGGACTCTCTGCACTTCCTGGACTTAACTATTTCCTTTCCCATGTTAGAGAAGTTTTCAACTATAATCTCTTCAAACATTTTCTCAGACCCTTTCTTTTTCTCTTCTTCTTCTGGGACCCCTATAATTCGAATGTTTGTGCATTTAATGTTGTCCCAGATGTCTCTGAGACTGTCCTCAATTCTTTTCATTCTTTTTTCTTTATTCTGCTCTGTGGTAGTTATTTCCACTATTTTATCTTCCAGGTCACTTATCTGTTCTTCTGCCTCAGTTATTCTGCTATTGATTCCTTCTAGAGAATTTCTAATTTCATTTATTATGTTGTTCATCATAGTTTGTTCACTCTTTAGTTCTTTTAGGTCCTTGTTTAAACGTTTCTTTTATTTTCTCCATTCTATTTCCAAGATTTAGGATCATCTTTACTATCATTACTCTGAATTCTTTTTCAGGTAGACTGCTTATTTCCTCTTCATTTGTTTGGTCAGGTGGGTTTTTATTTTGCTCCTTCATGTGCTGCGTATTCCTCTGTCTTGTCATTTTGCTTAACTTACTATGTTTGTGGTCTCGTTTTCGCAGGATGCAGGTTCATAGTTCCCATTGTTTTTGGTGTCTGCTCACAGTGGGTAAGGTTGGTTCAGTGGGTTGTGTAGGCTTCCTGGTGGAGGGGACTGGTGCCTGTGTTCTGGTGGGTGTGGCTGGATCTTGTCTTTCTGGTGGGCAGGGCCACGTCCGGTGGTGTGTTTTGGGGTGTCTGTGAACTTATTTGATTTTAGGCAGCCTCTCTGTTAATGGGTGGGGTTGTGCTGCTGTCTTGCTACTTGTTTCGCCTGGGGCATCCAGCACTGGAGCTTCCTGGCCATTGAGTGGAGCTGGGTCTTAATGTTGAGACAGATATCTCTGGGAGAGCTCTCACCAGTTGATATTACGTGGGGCCAGGAGGTCTCTGGTGGTCCAATGTTCTGAACTCGGCTCTCACACCTCAGAGGCTCAGGCCTGACACTAAGCTGGAGCACCAAGACCCTGTCAGCCACACAGCTCAGAAGAAAAGGGAGAAAAAAAAGAAAGAAAAATAAATAAATAAAAGTACAAAAAAATTATTAAAATAACAATTTAAAAAGTAATAATAATAATAAAAAAGAGAGCAAGCAAACCAATAAATAAATCTACCAATGATAACAAGCACTAAAAACTATACTAAGATAAACATAAAAATCAGATACAAGTCAGTTGCAGACAGCAAACCCCAAGTCTACTGTTGCTCCCAAAGTCCACCGCCTCAATTTTGGGTTGATTCGTTGTCTATTCAGGTATTCCACAGATCCAGGGTACATTAAGTTGATTGTGGGGATACAATCCAGGGTCCCTGAGGCTGCTGGGAGAAATTTCCCTTTCTCTTCTTCGTTCACACAGCTCTTGGGGTTCAGCTTTGGATTTGGCCCTGCCTCTGCACGTAGGTTGCTTCTGTTCCTGCCCAGACAGGATGGGGTTAAAGCAGCGGCTGATTAGGGGGCTCTGGCTCACTCAGGCCAGGGGAAAGGAGGGGTATGGTAGTTATAATTGGAATGCGAGGCAAGCCTGTGGCAGCAGAGGCTGGTGTGACGTTGCAACAGCCTGAGGCATGCCGTGTGTTCTCCCGGGGAAGTTGTCCCTGGATCATGGGACCCTGGCAGTGGCATGTTGCACAGGCTTCCAGGGTGGGTGTATGGATAGAGACCTGTGCTTGCACACAGGCTTCATGGCTGCTGCAGCAGCATTAGCATCTCATGCCTGTCTCTGGTGTCCAGGCTGATAGCCTCAGCTCGTGCCTGTCTCTGGAGCTCATTTAGACGGTGATCTGAATCCCCTCTCCTCACGCACCAGGAAACAACGGTCTCTTGCCTCTTAAGCAGGCGCAGACTTTTTTCCGGACTCCCTCCCGTCTAGCTGTGGTGCACTAGCCCCCTTCAGGCTGCCAACCCCAGTCCTCTCCCTGGGATCCGACCTCCGAAGCCCGATCCTCAGCTCCCAGCCCCCGCCCGCCCCGGCGGGTGAGCAGACAAGCCTCTCGGGCTGGTGAGTGCTGGTCGGCACAGATCCTCAGTGTGGGAATCTCTCCACTTTGCCCTCTGCACCCCTGTTGCTGTGCTCTCCTCCGAGGCTCCAAAGATTCCAACCCCCACCCAGCCCATGTCTCTGGCCGCGAAGGGGCTTCCTAGTGTGTGGAAATCTTTCCTCCTTCACAGCTCCCTCTCAGACGTGCAGGTCCAGTCCCTATTCTTTTGTCTCTATGTTTTCTTTTTTCTTTTGCCCTACCCAGGTACGTGGCGAGTTTCTTGCCTTTTGGGAGGTCTGAGGTCTTCTGCCAGCGTTCAGTAGGTGTTCTGTAGGAGTTGTTCCACATGTAGATGTATTTTTGATGTTCTTGTGGGGAGGAAGGTGATCTCCACGTCTTACTCCTCTGCCGTCTTGAAGGTACCTCCCTAATTTATTTTAGAATTTAATAAGTCACAGAAGCATGTGGCAGTTGGTGGGGTAGCTAAAAACAATATAATAAGAAAATGTATAAAATAAAAAAAAATACCAATAATGAATCCAAAAGAAGTCATCAATTTAAATCCAAGTGTATTGTGTGTGTGTGTGTGTGTGTGTGTGTGTGAAAGATTGTTAGATGAGGATTGTCAGACTGGATACAAAATAAAACCTCCATATTCAATATTGAATATGAAGTTACAGAAACATTAAAGGTAAAACAATGAAAAAAGATATACCATGCAACCGCCATCTAAGTGAAAGCCACTGTAGATATAGTAATATCAGACAAAGTGAATTTAGGGCAATTACTAGAGATTATTACTAGCAATTATTATGACTATTATTACTAGAAATTAAGGAGCCTATTTCATAATGATAAAAGGGTCTATCTACTACAAAAATGTAGCAATTATAAATTTTAGATGCTAATAAATATCAAATAACCAAATAAAAATCAAAAAATATATAGCAGAAGTTAACAGGACTTAACAGTGAAACAAACAAATTCATAAATACATTGGGAGATTTTTACATACCCTTTTGGTAAATGATTGAAAAAACAGACAGAAGAAATCAGTAAAGATGTATTCTGAATGAGAAGGCCAATAAACTTGATCTTTTAAACATATAAAACACTGCATCTAATAAATATATAATGCATTTCATTTTCAACTACACATGAAACTTATGTTACATTCGATAGATGCTGAGCTGAAAAGCAATTCCTCTCAAATGTTAAATGGTTAAAATTATTCAGGGTATATTATCTGAATAAACAGAAATTAAATTGGAAGTCAAAACAAATATATCTAGATATTCCTGAAGTATTTGGAAATTTAGCAGTACTCTTCTAAACTTCCAATAAGATAAGACAAAATCACAATAGAACTTAGAAAATATTTTTAACTGAATGGTAACAAAATAAAATATAACAAAATTTGTAGATGTTATTAAAGTCATGCTTAGAGAGAAATATATAGCCTAAATGCATTTACTAAAAAAACAATAAAGGCTACAAATCAATTTCAATAATTTAGAAAATAACGGAAAATAAAAATCATAGAAATAGAAGAAAGTAAGTTATAAATATAAATGCAAAAAAAACCCCAATGAAATAAAAAGGATATACAGTAGAAAAGATGTCAAAAGCCAAAAGTTGGTTCTTTGAAAGATTGAATAATAAAAAGAAAAAAGTCACAAAATACCAATATCAGGAATCAAAAAAGGGTCATTAATACAGATTCTACAGATTTGTAGAAGATAACAAAGTTATAAACAACTTTATGTGAATAAATTTGAAATTTCATTTGAAATGGACAAATTCCTTGAAAAATTTGTTACAGAAACTGAAACAAGAAACAGCAAATCTGAATGGTTCTCTATTAAAGAAAAAAACTAAAACCTTGTACACAAAACCAACTCAGCCCCAGAAGCCTTCACTAGTAAATTATCCAAACCGTTAAGGGAAAATTAATACCAATCTTAATCTCTACCAGAGAACAAAAAGTTGAAAACCTTTTTCATCTTGTTTTAAGAGGTTAGCATAACTTTAAAATCAAAATCTAACCAGCACATTAAAAGAAAGAAAAATTACAAGCCAAACTCTTTCACAAAAATAGATGTAAGAATATGAAACAAAATATGAAAAAAAAGAAACAAGGCAATATATGAAATTGATAATGAAAGTGACCAAACTGAATTCAATTCCAGGAAAATAATTAGATCTAACATTCTAAAATCAATGAATGTTATTTACTGCAATATAAAAATAAAGGAGAAAAACACTATGAATACCTAAATATAATACAATAAAAATTTAATAAAATTCAGTATTATAAGTGGTTTTAAAACTTCTTAGAAAATTAGGAACTGAAGGGATCCTCTTTAAGATGATAAAGGATATCTATTTTAAAAACCTACACCAAACAGCATACTTAATAGTGAATTATTAAAATCTTCCCCATACTCAGATCAAGAGAAAACAAGCTAACCATTATCATCATACCTCTTAAATGTTATAATGGATGTCTAGTCAGTCCAGTAAGGAAAGAAAATGAAAATGATGGTAGAGGAATTGAAAAGAGCAGAAATCAATGGAACAGAAAACTGAAAAACTGTAGAGAAAATCAGTAAACCAAAAGTTAGTGTTTTTGAATACATTAATAAAATTGAGGAAATCCCTAGATAAGCTAATCAAGAAAAAGAGATAAATTACAAATTTTCAATATCAGAAATGAAAAAAGGGATATGACTAGAGAGGCCACAGACATTACAAGAATAAAAAGGGAGTGATTTGAATAATTTATGCAGTAAATGCAATAACTTAGATGAGGAAATTCTTAGAAAAATGCAACTTATCAAAAGGAAAAAAAAATGGAAAAAAATCTCAGTAGCCCCATATCTGTTAAAGAAATTAATATCTTTAATTTACAATTTTGCACAAGGAAGATTCAAGTTACAGATGGCTTTACTAGTGAATTCTATCAATATTTAAGTGAGAAATAATTCAACTCTTACAGAAATTCTTTCAGGAATGAATGAACACTTCCTAACTTGTTTTATGAAGACAGCATTATCCTGATACAAAAAATCTGACAAATTATCCAGAAAAAGCACTAAAAATAAGAGAGAGACATTAAGAGACATGGGAGAAAGATTTAGAAATTTCAACATGTAATCCTCAAAAGTTCCAGATGGAGACAATAGAAAAGTATGGGATGGGAAAATATTTATAATGCTAAAAGCTAAGAGTTTTCCTGAAATTGTCTTAATTAAAGATACTAATAAATATCTTCAAATTACATTAGCATAAATTCTGAGTCAGATTAATAAAAGTAATTTTATAATGATGCAAAAAAAATAAAAACATCAAAAATAATTATAATATAAGCTAATGTATTAAAAATGTGGCTGACTAGTCATTTTCAGGAAAAGAAAAACTGAGTGAGTTTGCTATCTACAAACTTTGCTAACAGAATTCCTCATCTATTTCAAGAAGGAAATAGAACACAAAATGAAGACGTAAGCAAAAGAAGCAAATTTAAAGAAAGAAATGAATTAACATCTAAATAAGTCTAAATAAGCATTGCCGGGCTTCCCTGGTGGCACAGTGGTTGAGAATCTGCCTGCTAATGCAGGGGACACGGGTTCGAGCCCTGGTCTGGGAGGATCCCACATGCCGCGGAGCAACTAGGCCCGTGAGCCACAACTACTGAGCCTGCGTGTCTGGAGCCTGTGCTCTGCGACAAGAGAGGCCGCGATAGTGAGAGGCCCGCGCACCGCGATGAAGAGTGGCCCCGGCTTGCCACAACTAGAGAAAGCCCTCGCACAGAAACGAAGACCCCACACAGCAAAAATAAATAAATTAATTAATAAACTCCTACCCCCAACATCTAAAAAAAAAAAAAAACAGCACTGCCTACATAAATCCACAATAATAATACTGTTTAATTCATTGGGTGCCAGACAAGGTAGAATTAAAATAGTAGAAAAAAATAACACAAGAAGTGAGCAATGATACGAATTCAGTCTTGGAACTTCATTGCTCCAGATAAGGGTGCAACTATTGATTATATTTCACTAATTAAGTATACATGTTAAAATTTAAAAGTAATCACTTATAAAAAGAAATAAGGAAGAAGGAAGGAAGGAAGATAATGTGCATCTTCACAACAGTAGAGATGGGGGGAAAATGATGATAACAAATCAATGCAAAAGAGGACAAAGCAAAGAAGGAAGAAACAAAGAAAAAAGCTTGAAAAATAGAAAGCACAAAATAGTGATAAAAATAAAATAAAATACATCTGTACCTAAAACAAATGTAAGTAGATTAAGATAGGCTATTAATAGAAAATGTCAAATTGGGTTTTATAAAATAAAAGCTAGGTATATTCTTTTAAAAATATGTACTAAAAAGATAAAAACACAGACACCTTAAAAAAAAAGAGATGGGAAAATGAGATCTCTGTAAAATATTAGCAAAAAACTGGCAAGATACCCTTATTACTATCAGCTTAAATAGGTACAGATGTATCTGATTTCACTGCTCATTCTACTGCTTGGAGCAATCAATCACTCCTCATTGCCAACAGAATAAATTCCAGACTCTTCAGCATAACCTTCAAGCTTTTTCACCTTTGGCTATAACCCTCCTTTGGACAGTTAAGTTCATGTTTGATCTCTCAGCTCCTATCATAAAGCTGATATGTAGTAGACACTCAAATATTTATTTAGTTCAGATGAAATAAAAAAAACTCACGAGGGACTTCCCTGGTGGCGCAGTGGTTAAGAATCCGCCTGCCAATGCAGGGGACACGGGCTTGAGCCCTGGTCCGGGAAGATCCAACATGCCGCGGAGCACTAATCCCATGCGCCACAACTACTGAAGCCTGTGTGCCTAGATCCCGTGCTCCACAACAAGAGAAGCCACCACAATGAGAAGCCCGTGCACTGCAACGAAGACTAGCCCCCACTCACCGCAACTAGAGAAAGCCCACGTGCATCAATGAAGACCCAACGCA
Source organism: Neophocaena asiaeorientalis asiaeorientalis (assembly GCF_003031525.2). NCBI lineage: Eukaryota > Metazoa > Chordata > Mammalia > Artiodactyla > Phocoenidae > Neophocaena > Neophocaena asiaeorientalis. The sequence continues at coordinate 1,514,276 of NW_020185336.1, forward strand.
GCCAAAAATAAATAAATAAATAAGACTCACGATTCATGCAATCATAACGTTTACTTGCATAATGTCCTCTTCAACTTTTTCGTAGGTGTTTTTTCTTTTAAAAAAAGAGAGGAGAAGCACATTTATATTGTGGATCTGACATATTGACAACTAAGCAAAATTTCTTTCACCCACGCCTCTTCCTTCCCTCTTCCCCCACTATTGCTGTACATATTAACAACAAAAGACTTTTTTTTCAGAGGATAATTCATGAGCATCCCCTCCTATTTCTTATACTCCCTTCCTTTCCTCGACTTTCCCATTTTTCTTCCCTCTTCTTCCTTCTCCTCTCCCTTTTCATCCACTCCCTTCTTTTTTTCACTCCTCCCTTCTCTTTGTACATTGATCTGTATTATACCAGAGCTTAGGAAAACAAGTGATGATGAGGGGTGCCCAAGATAAGAATGGAAGCCTTTCCTGTTTAGATGTGACTTGACAATGACAAATTGAATGAACGTTTTATATAAGCTGCCTCCCATTGTCCAGATTTAATGGTTCTTACCCAACAGGGCATCTGGAGGACTATTTCTATGAATCCATACTGTTTCCTAAACCACCCCCATATGCACTAGGGATAGTTGGGGTGCCATTTTGTATGTGTGTGTATGTATAATTTGAAGATCTCTAAACTATTCTGATAGAATTCCCTTTCCACCAACTACAGTCCTAGAAAAGAACCCCTGATACAAATGGGTCAATGTCACACTTTAAGATAAACACCTCTTATCGCTTCTCGGCCTTTTGGCTAAGATCAAGTGTAGTATCTGTTCTTATCAGTTTAATATCTAGTGAGCTGCCACTAAGGAGCCCTGGAGCTGCAACTAAGGAGCCCGCCTGCTACAGCTAAGACCCGGCACAACCAAATAAATAAATGAATAAATATTAAAAAAAAAAAAAAGCTTAAAAAAAAAGATAAACACCTCTCTCCTACTGTATAGCACAGGGAACAATATTCAATATCCTGTGATAAACCATGATGAAAAAGAATATGAAAAAGAATATATATGTATAATTGAGTCACTTTGCTGTATGGCAAAAATTAAACACAAGACTGTAAATCAACTATACTTCAACAAAATTTAAAAAAAAGATAAAAACCTCTCTCACTGCAAGATAAACACCCCCAAAGCCATCATATCGGGAACTTGTATATGATGACTTATACAATGAAGCGCTGAAGGGAACAGGTGCATTTTCTGCAGAACATTTTTTCATATTGAGCAAGGATACCCTAACTCATTGGTCCTCGACCCTAAGTATAAATCAACATCAATGGGGAGCCTTAAAAAAATTAGATGCTTAAGTTTCATCCCCAGAGATATGAATTCAATTGGTCTGCTTTTGGTTCAAACATTGGCATTTATTAAAGCTTCTCAGATATTTCTAATAGGTAATCAGAACTCAAAAACATTTCAGACTTCTCATAATTAAATGGAAAAACCAAATCTGTGTCATTTGGGGAATTTTTTTTATATATTATAAAGAGTGAGATCTAAGCTCACTTGGAATTTTTGCTTCCAAAATTATAGAAATGAATATGAAGATATTATATGAACTTTTTCTAGTGCAGCAGATTATTAGGGGCCTAAGTGTACAGATCTGTTGTCTACAGACTATAATAAGCAAGAGATTTGGTGAACAGAAAAGAAAAAATGAGAATATCCTTAATGAAAAATACTGAGAGCCCAAGGAAGTGATGGAAAAGTATATAGAAAGTACATCAAGAATACATAGGGAAGGAACCAAAATGGAAAAGAGAATAACAAAACAAAACAAAGCAGTAGGTAGACGGGAAGGAGAAAGGATGCACAACTTAAAATGCTAGTCAATCTTTTATTAATTTTTGTAATTTTCCACTACTGTATCCAATACCATATCTAGGTTTTGGGCCAATATTAAAACTAGATATCCAGTACACTCTTCTTAATTAATTTCCATTAAATGAAAAAATTTAAAGATGAATTATTATATTCAATGTGTATTTTTACATTTTTTCTGACAGATCATTTTACATGATAGAAATTTACCTTTAAATGGCATTTCAAAGATAGAAACAACGACAGAACAATTAAATACAAAAACAAAAGCAAAAACTTTATTCTTTTGGCTTGATTGTAATGTGGTTTACCGTTCTTTATGGTAATAGCATTTTCCTGCATGCATTTCACCAACATACTACAAGTCAATAGCTTTAGTGTAAAGAATCTACATTTAATGTTGCTTGTGAAAGAAACACAAAGTGTTTTGCTGTAACTGGTAATATAATTTCACTTATATAATTTTTGTTGAAAAGAAAAGCTTGGACCTCATATCATATCTGATAAAGTTCTAATGCCATATGGGTCAGTAAGAATAAGATCTACCTGTGTGAACAAACACTGGAAAAGACTGATGATTTACTGAATAAAAAGACTAGGTGGAAACATCTGATTCAAGCGATGCCAAGAATATCAACTGATCGTTCCTTAAGCCTCTTTTATAATAAGGCATCCCTATTTGAAAGCAAATAAATGCTGGACTCAGTCTGAGATTTGTTTCACATTGAAATGTGTGCAAAGTTTACTGTACTAATAAAAAAAAGCAGGAACCTACACTGCATGTTAGTCTTTGTTTCTTATTTTGTGAAGTGCTTTAATTTAAAAGTGCTAGGAACAGAAACTAACAGTAGTGACTGTGACATCAACCTGAAGATACTCTTAATTTCTCATTTTATGTACAAAAAGCTGAAAAATAAAATAAAATGAACTTTGTACAGTATTTATATTTTCTTAGAAAACTCTAACCATATATTTTCAACAGAATTAAGCAGCTTGCAACATGTTTGTACATCGGGCTTTTTACCGTAGAGTATTCAATTAAGATTGGAAGGATAAAAACCAAGAAGCTCTTTATTGTTTGCTGCAACCTATTGCTTAATGACACGAAGAATGAGGTCTTGATAGAGCAATTTGCTTCACTTTACCACTGACATATATGGCTTCCCATATTAGACTTCTGAACAGTGGAAGGAATAAGATGCAGCAGCAGAGGCAAGATAAACATGCAGCAGTGACAGCTTCAAACTATAATGGAACCAATTACATCATATTACCTGTTGAAAGCTTGCAAACTATACTTACTGTGGTACATATTTGATGCAATAAATACTGTGCTTAAGTCGTCATTTTTGTTTGCTCAAACATGCACCACTGGGTAAAATTACTATTTACAAAGCAGACTTTTATTTTTTAAATTGACATGTACTATGTCAACCTTACCAAGAGCAGAAGATGGCTAAACAATACTGCAGGATAAAGCAGAATTAACTTTATAAAGTGATGGGAGGGGATGCTTTTTGGTCAATTCAGGTTTTAGAAAGGACTGATAGGATATTTTTATTTTATGCCAAAGGACACTTATCAAAAATGTTAAAGTCATGCTGCCAGGACTCTGAATGACTATGTAATGGTGTATGTGTGTGTGTGTGTGTGTGTGTGTGTGTGTGGTGTGTGTATACATATATATGTATATACACGCACATATACATATATACATATATACAGGTACATGTAATGGATTATGAAAAAATAAAACAACTTTTTAATGCTTGTGAATTCTATGAAACATTTACAGGCACAGTAAAATTTTTCTGGATGAGACACCTTAAAAACATGGATAGCTGTTTAAGCACCTCAAAAATCTGAAAACATCCTGACACAAGAAGTAAACTCTTTCCTTTTGTGATGTGATTTCTTTTCATGTGAGAATGAGAAGTGCAGCATGCCTTCATTTAAAATATATCCAGTTATACAGTAGAGAAACATAGAATTTCTTACCTTTACTCCCTCTCCCCAAACATAAACCCATTTACAAAAATAGTCACATATAATAGTAAACAACCTGTGAATTAAAAAGAAAGTGATAAATTCACAGCATACATTTCATAAAAATGTGGCAGGTGTGGCAGTTAGAACATAAACAGTGGTGACAATTACTGTTATCAAGTGTCACGTGTTGAATTTACATAAAAATTTAACTTCCCTCCCCCCTTTAAATTGGTTCCTAGAGTCTGAGTAGCCATTACTCTCTGCTCTTCAGCAGTGTCAGCTGGTTGTGAACACAGAAACCTCCTGTCGATGTTGTTTCTCCGGTTTGTTGAGTCTCAGTTTGCTGACCAGAGGCCCCTGTCTTGTTATAGGCACTGACCTTAAGTATACAGTTGTAAAAACAGTCAGTTTGGCATTGACCTCCTGTGGGAGTCCTGTTGACACAAACACATCACCATCACAGGCTGTAAACAATTGATCACAAAATGGAATATTTTTTGTTACTTTTTACTTTTTACTTTCCCTGATATCTTTCCCTTTGTCTTCCTTTTCTGATTTGTCTTTTTCAAATTTTTCTTTTTCTGGTTTGGTCACACTGTCATAGGAAGGTGGAGACGTGGTAGAAGGTGTCATATCGGTTTTCTCTGGAGTTGAATTCTCATTTAGTTTATCAGTGAGGATATCTTCTTTGATGGGTGTTCCATCACCTTCTTTACCTTTGTCCTTCTTATATATACATGAAACTTTTTTAACTTTTTGCTTCAAGAGGTAGCGTCTATAAGCCCTCTGGATAACAATAGCAGACACCTCCTCTTGTTTGCGTTTTAAAGTGGTTGTAATGGGCTCATAGGAGACTTTGGAGGGGTTGGATGCCATGAATCTCTCTTCCATCTGTATTCGAAGGGCATCCATCTCTCCACTCTCACCCAAAACACGCTTTGTAAAGGCAAATAAAATGTCGAGGCAGTGGATCCTATCCCCACTGACCATGGGCAGATCCATGGCAATGAGCTGGACTTTGTTTGGTTTTGCTATGAGAAGAGGAGGATCCAGGGCAGCCGCAAAATCAGAGAGCTTGGAGAACTCTATGAACTGGGTGGCATCAGGATCAAACTTCTCCCAAACCTCGTAGAACATCTCAAAGTCATCCTCACTCAGGGGCTCTGCACTTTCTTCAGTAGCAACACTGAAGTTCTCCAGGATGACAGCGATGTACATGTTCACCACGACCAGAAATGATATGATGATGTAACTGACAAAAAAGAAGATCCCCACAGATGGGTTCCCACAATCTCCCTTAACTGAGCTGCCAGGGTGATCTTTTTCAGGGTCACAGTCTGGAGGTCCACTGTTAAGAATAGGTGCTAGCAATCCATCCCAGCCAGCAGAGGTGGTAATCTGGAAAAGGCAGATCATGCTGTTGCCAAAGGTCTCGAAGTTGAACATGTCATCAATTCCAACCTCCCTCTTAACATAGGCGAAGTTGGACATCCCAAAGATGGCATAGATGAACATGACCAGGAAGAGCAGGAGGCCGATGTTAAACAACGCAGGAAGGGACATCATCAAAGCAAAGAGCAGCGTGCGGATCCCCTTGGCCCCTTTGATCAGACGCAGGATTCGGCCAATCCTGGCAAGACGGATCACTCGGAACAGGGTAGGGGACACAAAATATTTCTCTATCAGCTCAGCCAGAAACATACCTATGGAAAGCCAAGATAAAACAAAAATAAGGTTATACTTAATGGCAGCAAATGAAAATTTACATTTCTAAGATAAGCACTAACTAGTTTTACAAAATGTGGACATGAGGATTAGGTATACACACACACACACACACACACACATTTACATACATACAATCTGTAATATTTGTTTAGCAAAATGAAACTGGTATGTTTAGTGTTATAACATTAACACCTTTATATTAACTGAAGGTACTAATGGTCATTTTTTCTGGTTCAAGAAAAGCATCCATAAAGGACACAATGTATATGGCAGCCAAGCACAGAAATTAATGTTTCTTTTTTTTTTTTTTTTTTTGATTTATGTTTCTTAAATACTAGTTCTAGTGTTTGCGTAAGATTTAATGGATAAAGCATATGATTTTTGGATCAGGAATATGAGAGTTCTTATTCTTCTGAGATGGTTTTGATCCATCTTATTTGGGAGGCGGCAGCACAACGTACTGGAGACAATCCAGGCTTTCAAGACAGACATACTTGGGACTGAATCCTGGCAATGATTTTATACATTGCTAAATGATGATAATAGCTACTTTTGCTGTCGTTGTTAGGCTTAACATTTACTAAGTCTTTTCTTTGTGTGAGGCACAGTGCTAAGTGCATTTACTTTCATAATCTCATTTAATCTTCATAACACACTTCACAAAAATGTTCCTTGGAAAACTAAGGATTGGAAAGGTGAGGTACTTGCCATAGGTCACAGAGCTGGTAAGTAGTGAAAATAGGGAAGCGCTCGGTCAGGTCTGTATGACCCAGGAGTCTCATCCCTTAATCACTGTATTATCCTGCATATCACAGTCGTCAGGATCAAATGGAATGCTACCTTGTCTTTCTATTTAACCAGCAGAAGCATATAAATAGTGGAATACTATTTGTCTCTCTATGTATATGTTCTCTTTCCTCAAACAAGCAGAACCTTACTTCTAGCACCTGATTTAATCTCCTACACACAAACACTTAACATGTATTGATGAAATGAATTTGCTTTGAATTTTTGAACAAAATATGTACTTGTGAAAAAGAATATTACACACCATAGAAAACTATCTGAACCCAAAGATAACATGAAGCTTGTATGAGTGTGAATATATATAAACACACAACATGATATTCCAATTATCAAGGACAATTATTTATGGACTATTTGACTACTTGTAAGGATTTATATGTGTACGTGTGTGTGAATTGTTTATTCAAAACAATACTTATCTATACTACAGGAGTATGACTGAGTACAGGATTATTATGCTAAAGTTGCAGTTATTTTCTTCTGAAATGAGACAAGATGATAAATGAAACCTGCAGAATATAAATTCCTTTTTTTCTACATCATTTCATACACAGCATGCAATTAGAGAAATGACAAGCTGAGAATGGACTAATAATTAGACTTTTATTTGAAATTTCGGGGTGAATGAGTAAGATTAGCGAAAAAAACTTTAAAGTTTTAAAGCACAAATTTTCACTACTAAATTCCTTAACTGAGTAAAAGCAGCTCTTCTTACCTACGATGGAGAGAATGACCACCACAAAATCAAAAATATTCCATCCGATGGTGAAATAGTAATAACGAAGAGAGATTAGTTTCAGCACACATTCTCCAGTGAACAGAACAATAAACACCAGATTAATCCAGTACAGAATGTTTGTCATTTCTTGACTCTGGTCATCAGTTTCTACCATCATGGTGACCATGTTGAGGCAGATGAGGATCATGATACTGATATCAAAGACTTGTTTGGTTACAAAATCAAAGACCATCCCTTGAAATTTGTTCTGAAACAAAGAGTATGTAAAGTTCACTTAGAAACTGAAAAAAAAAAAATCAAGTTCAACTTATCTGATTTTAATATAGCAATATGAAAATGTAGCTTTTATTAAAAAACACTATGTTTGTTTTACACTTGGAAGAAAATGTGTATATTGGAATATCCAACTCTTTCCAAATGTATTTGTTTTATTTATACTGTTCATGATACCAGATTTTATAAACTGATTTTATGTTAAGAACCACCTGTTAAGTTCTCAGTGCCCAGAACATCACCATGTGTACAATGGACAGTTAGTAAATATTTGCCACTATAATGAGTCTTTGTTATTGCCTGTGTTGGGGGTGAGCATCAAAATTAACTTTGAAGAACTAATGAATAAATACTTCTCTTGCTTTTCCTGTCATTTCCCCCCCCCCAGTTTCTCCCTTTATATACCCCCCAACCCCCGGCAAATCCAAAGCGTCTTAAATTCTACCTTAATTCTACCTCAAGGTTCAGTTGAGAAGATGTTTTTAGAATTATAGTTCAAGAAAAAGGACATTAGTGGAATAGTTGGTGAAATCCAGTTAAATTCTACATTTTGTTTTATGGTATTACAGCAAGATTAATTTCTTAGTTTTGCTAACCAATCTATGGTTATGTAAGAGGTTAAAATAAAGGAAAGTAGGGTGAGGATTTTGTGAGGTAATTCTTCTATAAGAATAAAATTATCTTCAAAAAATTACAGTTCACAATTCAAATGTTCAAACTCTGACCTATTCAATTTGGACCTTATTCCAAGCCCTAACTGGCCTTACGTCTTGTTTATGAAATTAAGTCCTCATCTTGCAAACCAATTAAGCCCATTGGACCCTATTTTCTTCCTTTTTGCCCCTATCTGCTTGGTATTGAGGCACTCTAGAGCTTGGGCCTTGGCTTATCTCTGCTAGGTTGTCCTCTACCTTCTCAACTAGAACTACAGACGTTCTGCTACCTCTACGCTTATAGTCTGCTTTCCCAGATCGACACATTTATTGGTCTGGATTCTCTATGTTAGTGTTTTGTCCTCTCCCTAATGGAAGCATCCATTACTCCCTATTGAAATTCTGGGACATCAAACACCACCTGTTTGTTATATTTTGCTATTTGCTCTGAATACATATTTAGCCTGCTGGATTGGACTTACATTGTTTCAGCTGGGTCTGTCCTTCTAGGGCCTTCTTCAACCTAATAAATGCATCTAATTCCAGTTCTAAACACTTCATTCTTAGCTCTTGTGTACTGAAGTTTACTTTTCCAAGGCTAGTTATGGTCCCCTTATTTCTACCCTTCTGATACTTCCTACCACTCTTGTACCATATCATTTTATCTTGTTTATCTGTCTCCTCTGTCCTAACACCTCTGTCAAGGGATATTATCAGACAGCCCTTCTCAGTCTGGTGAATCCTAACTCAGTTTTAAGTTTTAAGCACTCTGTGATCTCAGAAAACTTTGTGCTTACATTTGTCATAAAAGTGATGACATTTTATGACATCAATTTGCTCTTATTTAATTAAAACCTTTTTCTCTTCCACAGATATATCACCTACAGTGTAGTAGATTCAAAATTGCATAAAATCAGAAACTTGGTGTTTATTTTCATATCAGCATGATCAATAAAAAGCTCCTTAGATTCCCTGTCCATTTAGTTTTCCAGTGGATTACCTCAACATACAACTCCAATTCCCAGTTATAGATCACCGTCTCCAGTTTAAATCCCAGAATATGCTGGAGGAAGCTATATAACCTTGGAGGCCTTGTTCACCAAAGATTTATGTTCTCTCACTTTACCTTGGCCCTTGACAATGATTAGCAATCCTTTGTCCCTCACTTGGTCCCAGGATAATTTCAAACTTCTCAGCAATTTCCAATTCTCTTGCCCTCTATTCTTCTTTTTTGAGAACACCAAAGTCAACTGGTGTAAAGAAACTCTTCTACTTCCTTTTTCATTTCATATTATCTTGTCTCCCACACCTATCTTTTTTATATATTACTCCAAATTCATTGGAGGACTCAGTCCCTTTTGCTCTCTAACCTAGACTACACTGTTCTTGAGCCACATCCTGCGCAACTTTATTCTATATTTATTCCCTTTCTCTTCAATCTCTTCTTCTTCAGAACTCCTGCTTTGCTCTGCACCTAATCTCTCAATCTTTAGAAACTTTATTTTACTACTTCTTCTAAACATTCATTCTCTTTCAGACTCCCTTTTTGATTGTAAAATTCTGTAAACTAGCATCCCCAATTTTTTCTCCATTCATGTCCCTACTTCATATTCTGCATGACACCATTATTCATCCAGTTGTGTGAGGCAGAAGCTCATAAGTCATCTTTGTTGCTTCCTTCTTCACCTTTCATATTCAATTAATAAACCTTTTAATTTCATTCCTGTGATAGCTTACAAATCCATCCATTTTATTCATCTCCACACCACTCTACCTATCATCTCTGAAATAGTTCCAAAACGAGTCTACAATGCACATACTGCCTCTGTCAGTGCTGGTTGAGTGATATTCACAAAACCCAAATGGACCAGGTCCCCTTCAATGACTTCCCATTGCTCTAAGGACAAAGACTACTCTTGAACATGGCCTATGAAGCCCAGAAAAGTGTGGACCATCCTAACCTCTTCATTCTCCCCATGTCCCAAATGAACCCCCACCCTCTGCACTCCAGTTCACTGGCTTTCCTACCTCAGGGCCTTCACATATACATTCCTCTTCTCTTCCCACATTGCCTACTGACGCTTCTTCATTCTTCTCCATGCCTCAGCTCATGCTTCAGTGAAGCCTTCCCTAACTTCCCTGATTCATCAGTCCCCTCTTTCTTATCAGCTCTCATAGCCAAATGGATCTTTCCTTCTTGGATATTTCTATATTTGTTGGGGTGACTATTTGATTACCAAATAGACTCTTTATTGCTCGATATTTAAATCCAAGTGTTTAGCATAGTACATTGTTAATGAATGACTGAAAGGATGGATTTTACCAAATCATTTCTTAATTTGCCAAATTGTTGCCAATAATAGTCTAGTTAAGTGCACTGATCGTTTCCTGTGCATCCCTGTCCCTGTCCAGGTAAACCTATGTCATTTGATGTAATTAAACAGCCATTTAAAAATTTCGTTCTGAATCATTTATCTACATATATATGTTGCCTATTGATAAATCTCACTCCTTCACTGATTTACCTCTTCCTATAATGGTGAAGTGCCCAAGGCTTCATGCTCAGAACTTTTGGGGTCTTTTTTTTTTATATATATATATATTCTAATTATCTTTCAAAAATGAATCTAAGCTTCAGAGCTCAACTGAATTATGTCTGACAATGACAACTCTAAAATCTTTGTCTCGTATTCCTAAGACCTAATTTTTCCAAATGCCTTTATAAGACTTTATGTTAGTGCAATCAGTAATTTCACAAAACATTAACTGTTTTACATTTTTCATTATCTACATAATGAAATGTAGATACTAATAATCCTCCCTCTTTTCCTATATTTTATAGCTGCCTCATCCCACTGAGTCTTCTTGTTGGCTCATTTATTTCCTATGTTCCAGTCCTATTGGCATGACCCCATATTGTGGACTCATCTTCTTGTATATAAGGGTTCATCTTCTTGTCCAAGGCCCAGCACTATTTTGTCTCTAACATCTTCTCATGCCAGTCTCTAAAATTCTTTTTCTTCACATTACTATGCTGTTCACTTAACTATATTATATTTTCATTTGGCTTAATTAAGATCGATTTCTTCAGACTCATAGTGGTAACCTTGACTCATTTAACCCAGAAAACCTTGTGTTTACTACTCACTATTTCAAATATATCACTATTCTCCACTGCAATATTTATTTCCATGGCTTTGGAGTATATGTTTTCTTATATAGGGCATTACTCTGCTTTACTCCCCATCCATTCAAGTTGTATTATTTCTCAAAGAGTAGGCTCAAATTGTCCATTCCTAATGTTTTGTCCAATATAACTATCCACTTTCTTTGAGCTTTTGGCTAACTTACAAACAAAACGTGGGCATGGCCAGTTTTAGCTTGGCCAGTTTTACATCGTCACTAATGGAGTCATAGAGTCATGATTCCTCGGGAACACTGGATTGCCTTGTACCATGTATACCTTGGGGGAGGACTTCTGAAACATAGAAAAACTCAGGAACTCTCCTGACAACAATTCCTTGAAGCAACCAAACAGAACCAGCAGCCATTGGCAAATATACAATTGGAATAGCCACGAAAAGTCTTAAAGAATGATGTCATCTGATATAGGGGCAAGATGCTAGGAGGAAACAGATTTTTCTTAAAAACCAGGAAAAAACAAGACTTTTTCCATTAATGATTCCATTCAATCTGCAGAGTTGGACAGAATATGGGGCATATCCAAGAGGTACCAATTATCCCAGTTGGTCCCCACTGCACTCTGAGAACATTCAATATTCCCACACTATGTATATATGAATATGTTTTCTTCCCTGCATTATTAGAAGCTCCTCAATGACATCAATCCTATGGAATAATATTGGCATATAAGTCTGAACATTATTAGTAATATGTATTTTATGTCTGTATATAAAATATATTACATAATTTCTACATAGTATGTATATATAAATTACAAATACTTAGGCTATTTAGAATAGCTAGTCACATTGCTAAGGCAAAAACTTTGTTTTGCAAATGCACAAAAATTAGTATCTAGCAATTTGGGCTGTAAAAGTGATAGATAGCATAGCTTTTATTGATGATGAAAGTATGTTATTCTTACAGCAGGTCGAGGTATGGGTTTTTGTGGTTTCTTTGAACCCAGTTTTTTCATTGCATTGTAGTATTTCTTCTGTTCTTCTGTCATAAAAATGTCTTGACCTCCAAAGTAAAGAAATGAAAGAAAAACTTGTAAAAATCACGTTCTTTGCTAGCTACAAAATTCATCTCAGTAATTGTGTGAAAAATGGCTCCACATTCTATTCTAATGCTACTAATTAATATACGTATTTTAGAGATGCATATATTCAATGCATAAATTATGCCATATTAGTCAGATTTCTATACTGGAAATATCAGTACATGCTATCTGAATTATCAATCACTTCAAAACTCATAGATGATTAAGTCTCTCAAAACAATTTCTGAATTTTATATTCTTTCTTTTTGTTGACTGCATTTGGAGCCAAAAGGAAACAGTGTGATATGTTTAGTTCACATTTTAGAGCAAAGATGAAGTTTTAGTATACTTATCTTCTTTTTCTGTTGGTTGAAGTTATCTATGATGACACCAATGAAAAGATTCAGAGTAAAGAATGAACCAAAAATAATAAAGATGACAAAATAAAGATACATGTACAGATTGTCTTCATACTTGGGTTGTAATTCTACCTACAAAATATGAAAAATGATAACTATTAGACCTAATCCATGTTTCATAAAAAGGACATCAGTGAATTTTCGATTCTCAAAGCATGTTTCTATCACTGGAAATTTAAAAAATCAAACAGATTTTATGAAACATCAAATCTAACACCTATTGAAGAGTCTCTAATAAGGTTCACTGACTTGAGAAAATGAAACAACTCATAGAAAAGTCTGAATAATTAAAATTAATTTCACCCAATAAATGCCTAGATTATGAATGCACTTTCAATGAAGTTTTAAGACCCCAGTGGGGCATGCAAAGTGAGGATTTCCTCTTCCTACAGAAGAGGTGTTGTAGTCACAATATTCTATGTTAAAAACTTTCAAATTTTACCCTCTCTGACTCAGCTTCTTCATCTGTAAAATGGAAAAATATAGAACCTACTCCTCATATGGTAGTTGGGAAGGTTAAATGTTACTATCGTATATGAGAGGTGTTAGAACAGCACCTGGTCAATAGTAATAGGTTAAGAGTAAAGGTTTGGTTTCTATTACATACTTCTGTTGATAGACTAGAATTATTACTGTACGTGTGGACATAGGTACATCAGTAGGATCTTTCCATCCTGAAAATGAGGCTATTGATTCATCCTATTCTGCAGGCCTTAGGCATTGTTTTTGTAACAATGATGCCCTCTCTCATCCAGCACAGTTCTGACGAAAAAAGTATGATGGTTGGTTTAAGCTTTGGCTGTAACCTGTAGTTCAGGTCTCACAGGACATTGTTCTAACCAACTCAGTTAACTAGTCACAGGTGACAATGAATGCAGGTAATGACCCATTGTGTCATGAAATCAATTTAGAGGGTAATGGCCAACATGGAATTTTTTTTCTAATGAAATAGGGTAAAATAGAAAATATTGGAAATATTGTAAAACTGCCTATTCTTTGATAAGACTTCTATTTTATTTATGCATGTGTGTAGTGGACAGTGACATAAAATATTTTAAAATGTCTTAAAATTAAATACAATGCAAACACAAAAGTGCACAGTACATAAGTGTTAGATGTAATAAACTCTTTTAAAGTGAACTTTACAACCCAAGATGTCAGAAACCCTTGGTGTATCCTTCCCAAACATAAATTCTACCATCCCTGCTAGAGGTAATCATTATCCTGACTTTTACAGTAATTATTTCCTTGCTTTTTCTCTAGAGTTAGAACCTAAGTATGCATTCTTGAACAATAAGGTTAGTTGTGTCTACATTTTGTCTAGTAGACACATTTGTTATAACAGTTACATTTTAAGATTCATCTGCATTATTATGTATACTGGATTCATATATCATTTTCAATACTGTTTAATATTCAATATTTGCCTATTTCTACTACTTTTGAGTTGTTTCCAGTTTTTCACTAATGCAAAAAAAGTTATGCTCATTCTTATACATAGATTCTCCTATATATGTACACAAGTTTCTATAGAATATATTGCTAAAAATGGAATTGTGGGGTTAAAGAATATCTTGAACTTTAATGAATAATGTTGGTAGTGCTCAACTTTTTTAAAGGAATATTTATCCATTTCCCCCCAACCAGCAATACTAGAGTTCTTGCTGCTGTTTATTCTTAGCAGCACTTGGTATTGTCAAACTTTTTAATATTGCCAATCAGGAAGGTTTGTAGGTAATATCTAATTTTGGTTTAAATGTGCATTTCTCTATTAACTAATGAGAGTAAGAATGAATAACTTGTCATAATTATAGTGGCCAATTGGACTCCATCTTTTGTGAAGTGCTTGAATGCTGAGGGGTTACATAGCAGACAGTGTATGCTAGGTTACTAAGGAAGAAACTGAAAGCATGTTGTGTGTCATGTAGGTTATTGATAAGAAAGGTGGAAAGAATTTTAAATGAATTAATCAAATAGGTAGGAAACCACTGCAAAAAATGAGATAATGTAAGAAAGCCAGCACAGTGAGTGGTAATACATAATAAATTGTAACTATTATTCAAAAAAACCCATAACTGGGATTCCTGATAGTAATAGATACAATGCAGGGTGTTAAGCGCTTTCATTCTTTTTTTTTTTAAATAAGGTGGAAAAAAAATCAGGAATTCTTTCTAAGTTACCACCTGGTTTTTGGTGTCAGGGATATAATATTTTGAGCTTAATTACTATACTCTGGCAATATTATCAGAAGCCAATCTCTTTTGCAAAATGTGATTTCCTCCCTTATTGTTAGTGAGAAATTAATGGAGATTATACAAAAAATTTCAAAAGTGCTGATGTGTATAAGGTAGATTATGAAAGGCCCTTTTTCTACCACAAAAATCTCACTTCCCAGAGAGAAACACCATTAGGATTTTTTTATATGTTTATTTTGCTTTCTGTTTGCTTTTTTCACCACTAGTCAGATCCTTCCTATCAGAGGAAAGATCAAAAGCTGGAAGAAATCTGTGACAGATGAAGAAAGTGCCTGTGCAGGCTTTTAATTCATGGCCAGAACTATCAGAACCAAAAATGAGATGTCTCATTTTACAAATAGAGTCAACAAATTTTTAAGTGCCAGGTACCATGCTAGATACTAGGAAAGATATGTTAAAAGATTCACAGTGAGTAGAGAAATACATTTAAATCAAATTTTGGAAAGTGTAATATAAGGTTGAATATTTTTCTAATATAGATGTAATCTATAAATTTACCTATGATTTCACTTTATTGACAATATCACTAAATAACAACACTTCAGAAATATTCACTGGATCAAATTAAACAATTTTCTCTCTAAACAGACTTACATTTCGTGAATCAACAGCTGCATACATGATATCCATCCATCCCTTAAATGTGGCCTGTAAAAAAAGTCACATCATTTAATTTTTTCCCTCACAAATTATAATTCTAGAAAAGAGATTCAATATCAGATTGATTGACCAAGAACCATTCAAAACAGGTATATAAAATAGTTTTGAATTAATATTTAAACTCTTTGAGCCAAGTTTTATAACATATGCATTGAAAACTCTTCCTTTGCATTCTTCTATAACATCTTTTTATGCAACTTTAACATCTATAATGAAATCATGATGGATTACAACAATATGCTATCATAAAAGCAATTATCAATAACTTTTGACTCTGCTGTATCTAAAGAATATAATATGAAATAATTTCACGTATATAGTACTACCTCCAGACAAATGAAAAAATATGCTGTGTTGTTTGATCTTAATGCTTTCTTTTCTGCTCATCCCTTTCTAAGTGGTATTATCACTAACCATCAACCATGATGGTTTGTTCTTGAAACTCTCCTCAGTATTGCTAAATATACTATTTTGAGGCAGTTATTCTATAAAAAGCAGCATTATAATCTGAAGCAAACACTATATTTAATTGCAATTTACTTTTTAAAATATTTCGGTTTTGTGTGTTTGTGTGGGCATAGTAATTCTGAAGACAAGACTTGTACATTTTTTTTTCAGCTCCTTAGTGCCACAGGACCCTGCAATATTTACCTAGTGTTGGGTATTGTGTAGGTGGATCATCTCAGGGAGCATGTGGACATGACTTAGAGTGGTCAGTTGAGAAGTTGAATGGATTTTTATGAAATTATAGCAGACATAGTAGACTTGATAGGAAGGTTTTCATTTGCAAGAGAGCAATCTCCCTATCTGAAAGCATTCAAGCAGCAGGAAGGAAGAGGGGAATCAAGGTAGAGTTCATGTGAGGGTACATTTGGTTACGGTGTTGGTGAAGATTGGGCGGGTGGAGACTTGGCGAGGGTTTAGAGACTGTCTGGTACCTGAGAAGGAGGACAGAAATCTACCACCCCTCTCCCCACCGCCTTTCTAACCCCACCCTCAGGCCACTGCCTCTACTTTGCTTAGATTAGGGATGGGGGAAAACAGTAGGAACCTACACAGAAATCTCAATAACAAAGACCTGTGCTGGGAACCTAAGGCTTAGTCTGAGAGACTATAAACTTTGTAGAGCTGTCCAGTTTTCAACATGGTGCAGAAAAGACAGTTCGGCCATGACTGAGGAAGAATCTAGGCAGATGTATTTGCAAACACTGAGAAAGAAGAATTTTGGACTCCTTTTCATAATACATCACAGTGAATAATAAGGTGGTTACTTACTACTTGAAGTAGAGAAAGATACCCGAGTCCCACATTATCAAAATTGACTTTCACGTTCTTCCAGCGGGCAGTTTGGTTGCTCTCTATGAGGGCCTTACACTCACTGTAGTTGTTGACCACGCTGACATCAAACATTTCTCCAGTGGTGTAGTTAATACAGTGATAAAACTTGCCAGCAAAGAGATTCACTCCCATGATACTGAATATTAACCAAAAGATCAGACAAACCAGAAGTACATTCATTATGGATGGAATGGCTCCTAAAAGAGCATTGACAACAACCTGGCACAGAAATGAGATGGAAAAAGAAGTGAAAAGAGAGTCAGATCTATGGAAGGGCTAGGAATTTGGTCATTATATATGCAAACTTGATATAGAAAATATGAAAATCATTCTAGTACTGAAAGTTTGATTCTCTTTTTAAAAAATTAAAACAGCTACTTCAAAAACAGTAGATTTTAAATTGGTAAAGTGAAAAGAATTTAAGAGCTAGCCATTCCTTTCTATGCAATCATGTGCATACAAACATAGGAGCACACACACCTACACACATCATCTGTTTCTGGTTGTTTTTGCAACATTCAGAGAAAGTCCTAAGTAACTATTTTGAAATATCACAAAAAAAAAGCATCTAAAAGTTCTTTTTTGAATAGCTAAATGTAGGGAGACAGGGCATCACCATTTCCTCAGTGCTGAGGGTATGTGGTCTCAGGTTTTGTGCCCCAGGGGATGACAAATGGCAGCACAAATTCCTCTGAGTTCTTTTGTACCACCTTTCTAAATGAGTGTTAGATTTCCACAGATGACCTACTTTATAGCCATCTCAGCCTTCGTTTGAAAGCGAAAAGGCCAGATTTGAACTTTAAAAGGCTCAAAATACATCCTATGGAAAAGGGAAGAAAAATGATGAGGAACAATGTGGTGGTTTCAAATTACAGTGAGTGGGATTTTGTGCACGTTTATAAATGGAAGGAATATAGCTAATCTTGACTCACATCAGAACCCTATACAACATGCTAGAAATTTCCCACAGAGTGAACAAATCTAGTTAGAAGCAATCTAATTGTTTCTAATTAGAAGCAACCATTCAGGCATTATGTTCTGTGAGTGCCTCCAACAATGTCAAGTTTATGGATGTCTGACAAATATTACTGATTGATTGGTTATGTGAGTCTGAATGTAGAAGACACAAATTCAGCATGGATTTGTCATGTCTAAGGTTCAAAGCAGCAGTTTGTTCTCAATTCTAATTCCAACAAATTCTAAAGCATTTGGTCTTACCCTCATTCCTTCAAACCGGGATAAGGCTCTCAATGGCCTCAGAGCTCTTAGTGTTCTGAGGGATTTGATGGCACCAAGTTCTGAGTAACCCAAAGCATTTGCAGTTAAGCTAACCAATGAGACCTATACAGAAAAAGCAACACAATTTTCTCATTTACAAACAAAAATGCTTATACAGTTCAACCTTGCTCTATGTAATAAACCAGTAGTTCTCAAACTTTAGTGAGTATCAGAATCACCTGGAGAGCTTGCTGTAAACACAAATCGCTGGCCAAGGTTTGAGGAAGGGCCTGAGAATTTGCATTTCTTCGAGTTCCCAGGTGAGGCTAATGATACTGGCCTGTGAGCCACACTTTGAAAACTACTGCTATAAACTTATGAAAAAGAAGAAACTATATGTGTTTTTTTTCGATTCTTGACAAGAAAATTTTAAAAAATTAAATGTAAAGCAAGAAAAAGAATGACACCGAAATGAAATTTTCATCTATAGATCTGTAAAACTTTATCATTCCTCATATTACTGAGCAGACCTGAAAGAGAAATTAAAACTTAGTACAAGTATGCAAGTAAACTACGCAAACCACTATTGACTCTGAATATAAACACATTCAGAAAGATCTAGGCTTCTAAACAGTGGCTTAGTCTTCCTGTAAATGTCAGTGTGAGGGCATAAGATCATTAATTAGGGAAAATTAAAATAATTCATTAAAAAATGTTGAGATTTTGGTATAACTAATTAGAAATTGTCAGAAAAATGTTTTCTTTAGTCATTTACATAGATGACTAATGCATTTGATAGAAGTTGTAAAATCTCAGCTAAAAAGGAAAAGAACAACTGCCATAGGTGGCACAGAAATGTCTGATTTCCTTTGAAAATACATAGAAAACTTATTAAAGACATATAAACTAAAAAAAGATATTTTCTCCTAAAGTGCACCTGAATTTCAAAAGTAGAAAACTGAAAACAGATGTGTAATATAGGTTTTAAGAATATGGTGTTAGTGTGTATTTAAAAAATATATTTTTTAAGAAAAATAAGTGAAGCACAGAGAAAATTTTTACAACAAAACTTGACTTATTCAAACTAATTTTGCACATGTCCTCTGAGATAGAAAAACCTTTAAATTTAGAAAAAATTAATCTATAAAAATTTCTGAGGTGGTTTTTATATTTTTCCTAAAATCTAAACTTTTAGGCTTTGTAAGTCTCCACTTCACAGATAACTGAAAAATAGTTACTGAATTATCATTTGTTGTGAAGATCTTCTACATATAAAACAAGAGGACCTATAGTACTTTATCTTCTCTAAAGACAAAATGAAAAAGAGCTAGGCATAAATTAAAGGAGGAAAGATAAAAGTTAGACATAAGAAAAAAAATTCTGAACCGGGGTAGTATTTATTGGCTAAAGAAGTAGTAAAATGTTCAAATTTACATGTCTTGTGTAGCTGAATATGAAAAGGAGATATCTGTAGAACCTCTTCTCTTTTTTTTTTTTTTTTTTTTTTTTTTTGGGAGCATCAGCAGGCGGACTCTCAACCACTGCGCCACCTGGGAAGCCCCCTCTTCTCTTTTTGATCTTTATTGGTCTTTGGCCTGTAAATAGTAATCTCCTTCTATTCCATCACTGACACCTCCACCAAATTTCTCTCCCTGAAAGAGTGAGCTTTTCTTGTCACTTTCCATAGACAATTCTTTAGCGGCTTCATTACTAAATCGTAAATCTAAATCTCTTTGTATGGCATCTCAGGTCCTTCAACCTCTTCTCCAACTTACCTTTCTTACCTTATCATCCAATTACAGAACGCTTTCCCTCACGTGTTTTGTGAACAAGCCCTGCTTGGCATGCATCAGTGTCTTTAAGGCTTTGGTGTCCTTCCCCTCATCTGTACCTGCTGACATGTCATCCCTCAAAAGCCAGCTCACACTGCCCTGGCCTCATGAAGCCTTTGCTCTTTCCTCAGTGAAGCAGACGGCACTTTTAATATAGATGTCATCTTCTCGCTGTATGCTATCTGTCCTCACTAGTTGTCTGTGAGCTCCCATAGGCCCAGAAAAGTGGCATTCATATTTGTCTCTTCCATAACAAAATAGATGCTCAATAAATATATTTGACATAAAGCAAAGTATGGATTAGTTTAATACATTATCATAATAGTTTTCTTAAATCTAAGAAGGTAAATATCAGGGTATGCTAGGTAATATGAGTAGCAGCTTATAGACTTCAACTAGATTTCTCTTAAGAATTTCTTTATATTTAGGTAGTGTTGACTTAATGCCTTTATTATCACATAGATATATTAAATACCAGATATTTTTATTAAAAATCATAACACATACAGAAAATAAAGAAAAGTATCATCCATAATCTCATTATACAAATATAATAACTGGTACTGTCTTGGTATATTTTTCCTTTGTTTGTAATGTCCACACAGATGTGGTTTTAAGTATTAGTTATTGTCTTATTTCATTGCCGGTAAACTTTTGATATAATTCTTCATGTAGCTCTATATGTTATTTAAGAATAGATTTGCTTTAGGCAGATTCAAGGGAAAAAAGATATTTTTGTCTCTTAAATTTAAAGAATTCTCTTTGTCTCTTACAAATTTTTTCCTCTGTTTGGTGATCAGAAAACTCCTACTAAATTAAAAGTTGATATATTTTTCACCTGAAGTTGTAAAAAATAATTTTCTCCATGAAAGGGTCCATTTTTTTCTTTGCTAGCAACATATGTAAATTTTATATTTCAAAATACATCTTTAATTGCCAAGGAATTATTATAATCAACAGAATATTATCTTTAAAGTACACTACTTAACACATTGTGCTTTCCTGAAAATTCCAGAGCCCTCCTCCTCCCTTAGCTCTGAGCATCACCCGTCCCCTCCCCGCAGGTGTCCTGTCCCCTATTCTCACTGGCTCGCCTAGTCTTTTCTAGACAAAAGGCCTTTAAGTTCCTTTCTAGTCTTTCAAAATGGACTATTAATTTAAAAGGGGTTTAAGAAGTAAATCTCCAAAACTAAATGAAAGTGATTTAAATTTTTTTTTTTAGTTAAGATATTATATGCATTAAAAAAGGTGAGATCTTCCTCAGAATTCTCCCTCAAAAATCAGGGAATAACCTTATATTCATATTTTTAAAGCTTCATATTCTGATACTGCATCTTTATTTTCAACACCTTCGTGGTTTCACAAAACTTTTAAATAATTGGTCCAATAGCCAATCTGTTTCTGCCATCATACAAATCAAGAAGTGTCTCTTGCTATTTGGACTTTCAAATTTTTTGGAATTAGTAATCTACCTGTGGGACAAACACTTTGCAACAGGCTCTGGTGATGATGAATATAGTAACATCAAAGATGCCCTTGAAGAATTTAAATACAGTTATTGTATGAAATGTGAGAGTGATAAAAGCAAAACTTCTATGGTAATATATTATTTTGTATAACTTGGAATCTTAAATATTAATTTAAACTAAATCAATACATACAATAAGTTCCATTTGACTGTTTCATCTCTGAAAGTATATACATTTAAACCAGCAAAAAAATTGTTTTGGGGCATTTTCTTATTGGGAAGATGGGAACCATCATTTATATTTGGGGCCATGCAGTACTTCCTGAGTGCCTTTTATGCGCCAGGCACCATTGCTAGCACATATCGTTCACATGCCAACAGAATGAAACAAGAATGTTCGGAATACTCACATCGACAATCAGGAAATCTAGCCAGCACCAGGCATTGGTAAAATACACTTGAAAGCCGTATGCAACCCACTTGAGAAGCATTTCCAGGATGAATATATAAGTGAAAACTTTGTCAGCATATTCTAACATGGTCTTAATGGTTTTTCGCTGTTCAATATATATATCTTCAAAGGCCTGTAAGTGAAAAAGCTTCACTGAATTTCATTTTCATGAACTGTCTCTAATTGGTATTTTATTAGAGAAAAACATGCTGCAAGCCTGTTCTCAGGTGCTTAAGGGTGGAACACTTTGTGCTGCCCAGAGCTGCACTTTGCTTTATAGTTATCTATATGCAAATGACTGTTGACTGAGCATTTATCAACCAATTAATTCAAATAATTTTTAAATTTTGGTATCAGGGTACCCCAAAAGAGCTTAAAATTTTTGAGACACTGCCAGCTGCTTCTCTCTACAGCAGGAGGCAGAAAATCATCTGCAAGCAGATCTGCTTTGTTCAGTGCAGAGTTGTGGACTGTAGCCCTTCAGTAATGCAAATGTAAGGCAAGGAGCCCCCTTAGCCTGGGAAAGGGGAATGGATTATGATCTCTAGCTTGCTCCTCTATCTCTCTTGCTCAATCTGGGCATGTGTGTGGTGTATATCTAGAACCTCCCTTTGCCATTATTTTGCAGAGCTCTTTGGAAAGGGAGGGGGAATTCATTTGCAGGAGTCCCTAGGCCTTCTGGAATGAAAAGAGCATTTATCTAATTCAGTCCTCTTACAAGAGAAACTATCAGGGTAACCTGGTGGTCTGGATCAAGGAGAAAGGAGAATTTTATTTTTTTTTTGGAGAAAAGGGGGATCTGGGCTTGTAAGTGGGGCTCAATACAAGGGCCTAAATGCTTTTCAACTCTATCTATAGCTGAAGCTAGAAGCCCCCTCAGAAGCCAGCCTTTGTGCATGTTGGTGCATTTTGGTGATCTCTGACTGGGTGTAATTGACAACCGTGAGCTGCTACAGCAAGGGCACTAGTCACCGACAAGATGTCACAGTTCCCTCTCCACTTGGCATTAAAACACAGAGCTGACCTTCTTTGCTCCAAGTACATGACAGGCTGCAGAATCCTTAATCAAATCAGAGGTGGGCTTTGAGGCCTCCAGATATAATGCCATGATCCTCCTACTAAAATCAACTCACCAAACACTAGCAACTAATAGAAAAATAAACAAATAAAAGAAATGTAACCACATTTACATTACCAAATGGAAAACGGGACACACTGTTTTCATTATATTAATCAATATTTTGACCAAATTGACCACTCTGTGGAATGAAATCAGATATAAAATAAGTTTGTAATGCTTTCACTTTGCTACTCATTGGTAATTAAGTTAGTTTACTATTTGCCATTCAATGTGATTGGCACTAGTGAATCAGCATGAACAAGACAGGTGGGTTTTATGTAGCAATGGAGCTTATGTTAAACAGTTTGATATTTAGCTGATAATCCCATATCATGTCTACATACTCATTCTTAACAGGAACTGGTTCTGATGACTAAAAGAAAGATCCTTCCTTAAATATTCACAAAAAATCATACTGATCTAAATTTGATTCAATTTGAGGCCTATTCCAGAACAATGAAAATTACTATTTAAGTAGTGTGCTAAAAATATCATACAATGTCTCTCATATTCACAAACACCTTGCTGTAAAAAGATGTAAGAGGAGGTTCATTAAGGGGAAAGGTGAAGGACTTCAGGTAAAAGTAAAAGAGCAAATCATATTTCACCTACCAGTGCCCCACTGCTGAGTAGAATCATGAAGACAATGAAGGTTTCAAACCAGTTATGCTCCACTATCTTATAGCAAGTTTTTCTCAAGTTCCACCAGAGTTTCCCTTTGCCTTCTTCTATGCTTATCTGACAACACTTAAACTTCCGCACACAGTCTAAAATATGTCAAAGTAAATGAAGAAAAAAATTACTCTTTGATTATGTATATTTGTGTTGGTGTGAGATTCATCTACATTATTACCTGATATATTGTAAATAACTAGTTTTTACTATGGCTTTCACTTGTAGAAATAGAAATCATCTATACTTTTTTTACTCATTCATTCAACAACTATTTTTTAGTGTTTATGGGACTATTATAATGAATTATATTGCGTTATAAAAACATATTATAGAACAACAGAAAGAAGTAAAAGCACCAAAAGTTGATATTTCCATCCTATCCTTATCCTATGAGTATGATTCCACTCATATACAGACTTTATATATATTTGATTTCTAATTAGTTAACTTAATGGTATAATATAAACATTTCCCTTTTTGTTACAAGTAAATAGAATTTTGAAAGGTTTCACATGCTTCTCTAAATAAGATTACCAGACATAAACAAAATTTATATAAAGATTCCACTATTATTGAACATTATTTTGTATTTTATTTAATTTATTTTTTTATACAGTAGGTTCTTATTAGTTATCCATTTTGTACATATTAGTGTACATATGTCAATCCCAGTCTCCCAATTCATCACACCACCTATTATTGAATATTTATGTTTCTTTAACTCTAGCTATTATCAGCAATAATGTAACAGACACCTTTGCAGTCTACTATATCAAAGGTTTGTCAACAAATACTTATTGAATAGCTGTTTATTCAAGGAATTGTATTGGACAAATTATAAAACCAGAATGTGTGAAACACAGCCTTGTCTAAAAAGAATGTGTATTTTGAGTAGGGGAGATTTGCCCACAGATATTACATTTATAGAAAGCAAAATAGGTATTGTGAGAGTTTACTAGCAGATTAATTTCTAATACTGCACTCACTTTGGCAGCACATATAAAACACTGGAATGATACAGAGAAGATTAGCATGGCCCCTGCACAAGGATGACAGGCAAATTCATGAAGTGTTCCATATTTTTTACAAGGGAATCCCCATAAGGTTAACAGCTGATCTTTCAGCAGAAACTCTGCAAGCCAGAAGGGAGTGGCAGGACATATTGAAAGTGATGAAAAGGAAAAACATCCAACCAAGATTACTCTACCCAGCAAGGATATCATTCAGATTCAACGGAGAAATTAAAACCGTTAGAGACAAGCAAAAGCTAAGGGAATTCAGCACCACCAAACCAGCTTTATGACAAATGCTAAAGAAACTTCTCTAGGCAGGAAACACAAGAGAAGGAACAGACCTACAATAACAAACCCAAAACAATTAAGAAAATGGTAATAGGAACATACATATTGATAACTACCTTAAATGTAAATGGATTAAATGCTCCAACCAAAAGACAAAGACGGGCTGAATGGATACAAAAACAAAACCTGTATATCTGCTGTCTACAAGAGACCCACTTCAGACCTAGGGACACATACAGACTGAAAGTGAGGGGATGGAAAAAGATATTCGATGCAAATGGAAATCAAAAGAAAGCTGGAGTAGCAATTCTCATATAAGACAAAATAGACTTTAAAATAAAGACAATTACAAGAGACAAAAAAGGACACTACATAATGATCAACGGATCAATCCAAGAAGTAGATACAACAATTGTAAATATTTATGCACGCAACACAGGACAACCTCAATACATAAGGCAAATGCTAACAGCCATAAAAGCGGAGATCGACAGTAACACAATAATAGTGAGGGACTTTAACACCCCTCTTTCACCAATGGACAGATCATGAAAAATGAAAATAAATATAGAAACACAAGCTTTAAATGATACATTAAACAAGATGGACTTAATTGATATTTATAGGACATTCCATCAAAAATCAACAGAATACACTTTCTTCTCAAGTGCTCATGGAACATTCTTCAGGATAGATCATATCTTGGGTCACAAATCAAGCCTTGGTAAATTTAAGAAAACTGAAATCTTATCAAGTACCTTTTCCGACCACAACGCTATGAGACTAGATATCAGTCACTGGAAAAAATCTGTAAAAAATACAAACACATGGAGGCTAAACAATATGCTACTAAATAACCAAGAGATCACTGAAGAAATCAAAGGGGAAACAAAAAAATACCTAGAAACAAATCACAATGAAAACACGACGACCCAAAATCTATGGGATGCAGCAAAAGAAGTTCTAAGAGGAAGTTTATAGCAATACAATCCTACCTCAAGAAACAAGAAAAATCTCAAATAACAACCTAAACTTACACCTAAAGCAATTAGACAAAGAAGAACAAAAAACCCCAAAGTTAGCACAAGGAAAGAAATCGTAAAGATCAGATCAGAAATAAATGAAAAAGAAATGAAGGAAACGATAGCAAAGATCAATAAACTCAAGGATGGTTCCTTGAGAAGATAAACAAAATTGACAGATGATTAGCCAGAATCATCAAGAATAAAAGGGAGAAGACTCAATAGAATTAGAAATAACCTGTATGTAGGAAACTATAAGACACTGATGAAAGAAATTAAAGATGATACAAATAGATGGAGAGATATACCATGTTCTTGGATTGGAAGAATCAACATTGTGAAAGTGACTATACTACCCAAAGCAATCTACAGATTCAATGCAATCCCTGTCACACTACCAATGGCATTTTCCACAGAACTAGAACAAAAAGTTTCACAATTTGTATGGAAAAACAAAATACCCCAAATAGCAAAAGCAATCTTATGAAAGAAAAACAGAGCTGGAGGAATCAGGCTCCCTGACTTCAAACTATACTACAAAGCTACAATAATCAAGACAGTATGGTACCGGCAAAAAAACCCAGAAATATAGATAAATGGAACAGGACAGAAAGCCCAGAAATTAACCCATGCACATATGGTCACCTTACCTTTGATAAAGGAGGCAAGAATATACAATGGAGAAATGACAGCCTCTTCAATAAGTGGTGTTGGGAAAACTGGACAGCTACATGTCAAAGAATGAAATTCGAACACTTCCTAACACCATGCGCAAAAATAAACTCAAAATGGATTAAAGACCTAAATGTAAGGCCAGACACTATAAAACTCTTAGAGGAAAACATAGGCAGAACAGTCTATGACATAAATCACAACAAGATCCTTTTTGACCTACCTCCTAGAGAAATGGAAATAAAAACAAAAATAATCAAATGGGACCTAATGAAACTTAAAAGCTTTTGCACAGCAAAGGAAACCATAAACAAGACAAAAAGACAACCCTCAGAATGGGAGAAGATATTTGCAAATGAATCAAAGGAAAAAGGATTAATCTCCAAAATATATAAACAGCTCATGCAGCTCAATATCAAAAAAAACCAAACAATCCAATCCAAAAATGGGCAGAAGACCTAAATAGACATTTCGCCAAAGAAGATATACAGATTGTCAACCAACACATGAAAGGATGCTCAACATCAGTAATCATTAGAGAAATGCAAATCAAAACTTCAATAAGGTATCACCTCACACTGGTCAGAATGACCATCATCAAAAAATCTACAAACAATAAATTCTGGAAAGGGTATGGAGAAAAGGGAACACTCCTGCACTGTTGGTAGGAATGTAAATTGATATAGCCACTATGGAGAACAGTATGGAGGGTCCTTAAATAACTAAAAATAGAACTACCATAGGACCCAGCAATCCTACTACTGGGCATATACCCAGAGAAAACCATAATTCAAAAAGAGTCATGTACCACAATGTTCATCGCATCTCTATTTACAATAGCCAGGACATGGAAGCAACCTAAGTATCCATCGACAGATGAATGGGTAAAGAAAATGTGGCACATATATATAATGGAATATTACTCAGCCATAAAAAGAAACAAAATTGAGTTATTTGTAGTGAGGTGGATGGACCTAGAATCTGTCATACACAGTGAAGTAACTCAGAAAGAGAAAAACAAATACCGTATTGTAACATATATATGTATAGAGTCTAAAAAAAAAAAAGTTCTGAAGAACTTAGGGGCAGGACAGGAATAAAGATGTACACGTAGAGAACAGACTTGAGGACACGGGGAGGGCGAAGGGTTAGCTGGGATGAAGTAAGAGAATGGCATGCACATATATACACTACCAAATGTAAAACAGACAGCTACAATAATGGGGAGAAGATGCATAGCGCAGGGAGCTCAGCTTGGTGCTTTGTGACCACCTAGAGGGGTGGGATAGGGAGGTTGGGAGGGAGACGCAAGAGGGAGGAGATATGGGGATATATGTATACGTACAGGTGATTCACATTGTCATAGAGCAGAAACTAACACACCATTGTGAAACAATTATACTCCAATAAAGATGTTAAAAAATAAATTTCTAATACTGAGCTTTACAGAAAAAGTGGACTTGGGGCTAGACTTTGAAGGATGCGTAAGAATCAGGTCTAGTACATGGAGCTGTAAAGGAATGCAGAAAAAGTGATATTAATAAACTTTGGTGATGGAAAAGTCTAGAAATTGTATGAAGCAGAGAATTGGGAGTCAAGACTAGAAAAGACACTCTAAAGCCAATCTCAAAAGGACCCGAATGATTCAGTTAGAGAACTTAGATTTTATGTGCTATCTAATGGGGAAAACATTGAGGGATTTATTTGGGAGTTATGGAGATTTACCTGATAAGAATACTGATTTAGAATGATCTTTACCTGCACAAGGCAGTGGATGACTAGAAGAGAGAAGATGGAAAAGGAGTCCAGAGTCTATGAGATTCAGTCAACTTAACGTTAAAGAAAGTGAAAGCAAGGGTAATGCTAGTGATAGTGGTCAGGAATCAAAAGATACTGCTGAGTTGACAGGACCTGGCAGCACACAGTATATTGGGGAGCTGGGGTGTGAGAGAGGAGTCATGACATAGAGCTTTAACCATGACAGAGAGCTCTCCTTCAATGAATAGAAAAATGGAAACCTCATTTTGAAGGAGCTTAATATTTTAATGCATAAATATTTAACAGATGATACTTTATAACGTCAGCCAGATCATATCCTGTTTCATGAAAATTTAATGAAGTCCCCTTAAATGTTATTAGTTTCTCAAGAAAGAAAGAAATAGCATTGTATTTCTTGTTTCTTTGAGGCAAGATCTTTCTCACATTTCTGACTCCCAAAGGATTAAGAAGAATTACATGCCCTGAAAATATTTGTTGTAATGAATTAAATGGAACTGGATTTAAGGGTTTTTTTTTCCCCTAAAGAGGATATGGGATGAAAAAACACTGTTTAACATAAAAAGACCAACATCAGTGGGAAGGATAAATGCCAAATTTGGGATATTGATTCACTTCTGAGACAAAAGCAAGGGAATGGGATACTGAAAGGGAACAAAAGGGGCCAAATCTGTACCTGTTTTATTCTTAAATAAAAAGTCTGAAGCAAATATTACAAAAATATTCAAATTGTTAAAGTTGGTTGGTGGGTGTCTATGTATTATTTTTGTTTTCTATAATGTTATGTTGGTGACATTTCATACTTAAATGCTTTTTTTTTTTTTTTTTTTTTTTTTTGAGCCCTTAAATGCTTTTTTTTAACTTCACAAAAGACAAATGCTGATATTACCATAAATATTATTATGCATATATTGTGACCCTAAAAATAAGCTAATGGTCTGGAAGGAGTAATAACTAATGCTACAGAAATTATTTTTGTGATATACCACTTAAATGTTTCGTAAAGTCATAATTTTTTTCATAATCAACGTCACTGAAATGTGTGCAGAATTTTGGAGGAAATAGTGAAGAAAAGTGGCTTCCCTCATAACTTATGCTGAACAAATAGCTCTTTCTGAAATAATTTAAAAATTGACAATTAATATATAAATATTTGTTTTCTCCAATGCATTTAAGTCCAAAAGCAATAGGTGTATGTAACATAATCATCTGCAAAAGCCTTGAATCTATTGACCTCAATTTTGATTTCCAACATTTGTATAATCACATATTTTTAAAGTTAGCTTAAGTCTAAATTAAAACTGCTTTAACGTTCTTAAATAAAATGAAAATGAATGAAACACTTTTAGAATCAGTTGTAATTAAATAGCATTACTACAGTCATTATTATTAAAATAAACTTTTGCTTAAGCAATTATTTTTGAATCTGGGTCTAAGACATAGTATGAATTGTTAAATAGCTGTTAACTAAAAAAATGGGTTAAGAGTGAAGTGATTCCTAGGGCTTTAGAGAAAAAGTTCTGTACCTACAATAGTGATTTATATAAGAAATATAAGGAATTTCATACTCTGTAATATTGCACTAATTTTTTACGCCTCTTTGTATGTAGCGCATTCCCACATTGAATCTGGATTGGCGACTCTGCTTTGGTGAACAGGACAGGAGCAAACCTGATGTAAGTGGAGGATTAAGTGCTTGGCATTTAGGCTTCCTCTCCTGCTCCTTTGCTTTCGCTATGAGAACAAGCCTGGGCCAGTGTGTGGATGGAGCTGAGTCAGGCAGCAGTCTCATCTAAGACCTCAGCCGTATGACTAATCTTAACCAAGATCAGCAAAACCACCTAGCCAGCCATGGGCTTGTGAGCAAAAATATATGTTTTTTTGTTATATGATAAGAAGTTCTGGGTGGTTTGATACACAACATTATTGTTCAAGAGATAACTGATGCATACTTCAGATAACATAATTTTAGTTTTCTTCACAAAATCCTCTTAGTATTACTCAAATGGCATGGAGCCCTGTATTATATGACTCAGTATATTTTGGCATTTCATTATCTACAATCTAGTATCATTCAGAGCTAATACAAAATATTTGACCTTGACAGATACAGGTAACTGTTATTCATGGACAGTTTGAAATATACATTAATCAATTCATACCCATTATGACCTGACAAAACAGTAAACAATAAATTACTTCTTTGATTTAAAATTGTTTTCTTTTTTATTTTAAAGCTAAAGAGAGAGATGTATGATTTGGCTTTCTCTCCTATCAAAGATTCTAGAAGGCCACCAAAAAACCCAGATAGTTAACAGCATTTCTTAAAGTTGAACAGGATTCACAAAAATAGAATATCTGATTACATAAATTAAATCTTACCTTTTCAAAAATCATCTGTGTTTTGATATAGAAAAAGCAACAAACAGACAAGTAAAGGAAGAGTTGTTGGATAGATATGGATGATTAGAGCAAGCCCGGGAGGGAGAGAATAGATGGCTAGATCAGAGAAGTCTAATGAGCGTACACACATTGTTTCCTCACCTTCCGTAAAACAGGCTTCAGGTTCCAGAGATTCTTCAGGTTCAACCTCAGGTTGTTCTCCCTCAGCGGGAGCTCCTATGTCAACAGTGCTGCCTTCAGATGAACTAGTTGCATTTAGCTTCTGAAAATCAATTCCACAGAAAAGCTTTTAAAATATTTTCTTTAATCTACAATATAAAAATTTCAAAGGCGTGCCCTTAAGTCTTCTGTATTCATTTCCTTGATCTGTAATTTAAGAATATCTTAAACATAATGCCAGTCCGCTTTAGTAGAGGTGGGGGTCACAAGATTAGATACAGCACCACAAAATTTTTTCCTTTAAAAACACGGTGCTAACAACTTAAATACTTTTTGATTAAGCTCCTGCATAGAGAGAGATTCTGAAATAAAATCATGCAGAGATCTTACGTAAGCTGCCAGAGTAGTATTGTGGTCTGTGATCTTGCTTTTGTAAATGAGTTTGCAAATGGTCTAGTTTGTTTTATTCTAAAATTGTGACCCAACCAACAAAAGCTGTATGAGTGTATTTTCATGTCAAATGCAGAAAAGATTTGATCAGATGCACATAAACAGCAACAATCTAAATTTACCCACTTTTCATTGACATGAAAACATATACCACTTGTTGTTATTAAATATATTCTATAGTTTTCTAATTCTGAAAAGAGCAGCACATTGTTAGCTTTATAGCAAGAGCTGATATTTTGCATTCTCTTTGGCCAATGCACTCCTGTGTTTCATTGTGCATTTGGAAACTACTTGTTACTCTGGCACTCTTACCTCTCCGGTTAATAAAGGCAGAAATGAATCTTTGGTTGTTGTTTTGTTTTCCTTTAGGTTAAATCAAATACCACCGAAAGAAAAATATAATAGAAAGAAGTTGTTTTAAATCTTGAAATACAACAAACTTTAGCCAAGTCAGGTCGTTCATGGGATCAGTATAAATGAAGGGATCCAGTCTTTAACCTGGTCTTAAAATGCTGCAGGAATGACACAGGGCCAGGTATGAGTGCCACATGGAATCAGAGTAGTTTGGGCCACAGCATTCTCGGACCTGTTACAATGTTATTACCATTAGTGCATAACATTAGGAAATGGCTGAGCTGATAGGAGCTGCTTTATAAAGGGGATGAGGTAAGCATATGATAAAATGCACATTGAAATATGTTGAACCCACTCTAAAATAGATGTTGTAGTCAGTACTGGAAACATTATATTTGGGCTAAGGATTGTATGGATTTCCAGAGGAAGCTGGTTCCTTTATTTCCTGAAAATACTTTTCTTTATATAAAATATTTCCTTGGCATAGTGGTGCTGATAAAGTAAAAATATTTATATAAGCTATAGATAAGATTGAAAATGCTTTTGTGTGAGTAATTTAACAATACCAATGATAGAAGCATAAATATATATGTATCCTCAATTAGAACTCGTTCAGGATTATTTTTAAATCTAACCAAACTACTTAAATCAAGGATTATATATTATAAGGTGCCTGAAGTTTGTTGATTTCTTTTTCTACTCACCAAGTATATCACAATACTAGACAGATACTCAATTATAATATCTTTACTGTTAAAATTTGAATATATTTTGTTTTAAATGAAATATTATATGACTTTTTCTAATTTCCTGTCCTTCATGTTTTGATTAGACTCTGATAAGTGTAGCTGTGTTTATAAACATGTAATTGACTAAGAAATGGCTAAATTAACCTATCAGTCCCATCCATCTGATTCACATAAAGCTGTTACACATTAGGGACCTGAAAATACTGATCTTATCATTTACTGGATATTGAAACATGACATAGGTAATCAGAATAAGTGAAGCTTGGTCATATATAATCTAACTACAAACAGCCCACAATAACAAATGGAAAACATTCCTTTTAGGAAAAAGGATAACACTGCAATTACAGATTGGGGGATGACCTGGGGGTAAATGAGAATCCATATTCAGGGTGCTCCACATTGGCAAATGACTGCATCAGAGCCTGCATCAGTGCTGGCTATATTACACGTCAGGTACTCAACAATTTTTAAAAAATGAATGAATGAATGAACTTCTTCATAAAAGAATGAAGGCTAGTCCTTGCAGGGATTGGGAGAAGTCACCAGACAACACATTCCAGGGAATCTTGGTTCAAAAGTTTCCAGAGGATCTCTGTAACATCAACTACAATGCCTTTCATTTAGTGCAGTGCCTTAGTACTGACATAGAATTAATAGATATCTTTTTAATTGAAGCCAAACATTTATATATTTAAAGGTCAAATCATTACTTTTTCAAAAGTACAACATAAAAGTATTCTGCTTTTCTAGAAGATGTATCTCACCAGACAATCTTTCGAAGCAAAGATCATGCTTTTGCCACCTCTGCACATCCCTAGGACCCATCACAATGTTTGTGTTTAATAGATGGTTATTGGGTAAATGAATGAATGACCAACGCATGCACTATTTTATTCTACCACTAACTACTTCTAACACCTCCTATCTAATACTTACTTTTACATTCAAGGGAATACATGTAATATTCTCATGTAAGTACAGAGAAACACAAATCCTTCAAGATTCTAAATTGTGTAGGTAATGACCAACAACCTTTAGAATCTGAAGTGCTGTCTAAACATCGGGCTTCCAATTAACCAGACCTATGATGAAACTACGAAGTAAACTGTACTTTAACTCTGGAGTCAGGAAAACGAAGACTGACTCATTTTGACAATGTTTTTCCTGTTTCTACTCTATGTACATGGATCTACAATCCCAGCAAAGAATGGAACCTCTCTAAGGAAAGGCAGTATCTCATCCTCCTCCACCTTTTCCCTGATGTGGAACAGCACAGGATCTACCTGTCACATTTATTACTTGAATAACTTTATTTGGTTTACAAATAAAAAAAAAATCTAGGGTACACATTAATCCTCAACACCAACCAACCCAGTGTCTAGTTAGAAGGAAATGTGGCTTTAATCATCTTGTCAAAAGTCATACTGAGTCAGTAGCTGGACTCTAGGTCTTCTGTATCCCACTTTGCTAGGATTCCCTAGAGAATTTATTTGATGATCCATAAGTTAAGCCAATCTTTATCAATTTAAAACATTTAGTAGATGTGATATGTAATTAAACATTGTAGGTTCAAGATAGTGTTGGGATACTGTTGATTCCCATGTTTCATGACCATGAACTTAGTATTGGTTTCTTATATTCATATCTTTATATGTATTAATGTAGAGTGAAGCTAAACATATGTTGGGATATTTTATAAACAGAAGTTTACTTTAAACAATAAGCCTGAGATATAGGCAAGAAATTCTGATATATAAAATCTTTCTTGATAACATCAATTCAATGACTTCCTTAAAATCACATAAGAGGCAAATATCATAATATCATAAAATATGTTGACGAAAACAGTTAAAATGTTTAAAGAGCCAATAAAAACCAAATGAATCAAATTAAGAATATAAAACTCTTCAGCTTCAGATAAGGTCATAATTATGATTAATTTTAACTACAGTGCAAATTCACCAATTAGAATTATCAAATACACATCATTTTATGGAATTATTAGTACTCATATACTTAAAAGAAGAATTTTCTAATAAAGATTATTTGTAAATTCTCCAATCTAGGCACCATTCACTGTAAAATGCCACATGAGTAAGAGACCAATATATTAACTACTTAGAAATAGAACCAGTTTTTTATTTTCAAGTTCTATTCTTCCCTTTGGTAAAATTTAGATGTTTAGGTTCCTTTTTTATTATTTGTGCTTATTTGCTGGAAGACAAGTGGACTGAATGATGTTGTTAGAACAGCCCTTCCTTACTCAACCTTTAAGAAAATATGGATGTTCCCTCAATGTCAGGATAGTCAAGAGATCAAACAGGAATAACAAACTGTTATTTGCTATGCCTGGCATTGACAATCATTTATTTTCAGATGAAAATATTAGGTGAACTTTTTTTTTTAGTGAAAACTTCATGTTACAGGGCTCTTACTATTGAAAATCTGCTGGATTCCTCTAAGTGCTGGGGAATTATAATCATAGGAGTTAAACAGGGCAGAATCATATTTTGCTTAATGATGTAATAAATAAATTTCAAGACACACAGTATTTCACTTCACGTTTTTAAACATTATACTTCTAACTTTTACTTTCCAAGCTATTGTTAAACATCTACATGCCAAACTCACAGTCCTTCTTTCAGAAAGTAAAAGTATTTTTGAAAATAATCACAACAGAAAAAGGGAGGGAAAACATCACTTCTTGTTAAGTTTTTCAAAGGCACACTTTTTTTTCTTATTATGAAGTTAAGATATATTTTTGAGAAAACGTAATTAGTAAATATTGTATATATTTTGGGAAAAATGTATATTCTAAACTTAGTCAATAAAAGAAATTGGAATTTTTTTAGAAAAGAGATAATTCAAATATAGATTAAATCAAATATTCCATATCTAACTATTTTGGTCACCACAAATGGCAATCTTTTGTTCCACATGGATCCTAATCTGTACTTAAAGAACTCTAGGTCATTTTACATGAAAAATCTTAACATCGAAACAATGAAAGTGATGGTTATGCTTACTTTGGGATAGGCCTAAGGCCAAAGTGATACATTAATACTAGAAAGGAACTGCTCTTCTTAATAAGGAAGAAGGCAAAATCAAAACTATCATTATCATCATACTATATTATCAGATAATCATTTTTGTCTCTATAATAGATACATTATAAAATTCTATGATCCATAAATAGCAGGGTCTTAAATATGTCTTGGGATGGCAAAAGTAACCCTTACGTCATGCTGACTTACCCCTCAGCATATTAACAGTGCCCCAAAGACACGTTTGGTCAATTTTGTTCTTACATTAAGGATATTTAGAGCTTTTTTTATCCTTTAATCACTATCCCACTGGAAAACTTTCCCTTGAAGACTACACATTCTCCAGTATAAAATTATAGATGGGTTTCTATTGAAACCACTCTACCACTGCTTACCCAAACCATCTCTACACATCCTTCTCTCCCTTCCTACCCCTTGTGTTGGAATTCAGTATACTACTCTTTTAGGGAGCAGACAACGTTTTCTGGCCAGAGACATATTCAAGGAAGTTGGAAAGTGTAATAATGTGAGGGTGAGAATAAATGAAGTCATCTACATCAGTTCTATTTAGTTTGTGTTCCACCACACTTACTCCAGCTAAATCTCTTAAATACCGGTAGACGATATTCCTGATTGTCACTTTCCCTCATACACCTCTCTACACAGGAACTTGGAAAATGATACTCAGAGAATAAGAAAACTAACTTACCTCTTTCTAAGAAACTAGGAAAAACAAGCCATTATCCTAAGGAGTCAAATCTCACACTTTTCTGAAGAATTAACATATAATAGGAAAAAATAATTCTCTCTAGTCCCTGTGTATATGTTTTTAGTATGTATCTGTGTTTAGTTGTGAGCATTTTTTACCTTGGGTCTCACTTTATATGATCAATGATATTGGTTTCATTCCTCCAATATAAGGCATTATCTTTCATGAATGTAGAGTGCCAGTGACTGAATATTTTGTTCTAAGATATAAAAGAATGTTCCCAAAATGGCATGATTATTGCTCCTTCCAAAGAGGCAAATATGCTTATGTTAGGGTTGTTTTACGATTTTAATGGTAGAAGGAGAGGAAACTGCATCTAAGTGACAAAACATTTTAATTAACATTTCTTGAAAATAACTAAGTTGGGTTGAGCAATTTGATTAACATATTTTAGCACAAAACTGTGATTTCAACATCAGGAAATGAAAGGTCCTCCAAATGGAGCCCATAGAAAGGTGTTACATTCACTGTCTTAGTTGCGTGACTAGGAAGTCCCTTCATTTAATAAACACGAAAGGAGCAAAAGCTCACACTGATTCTCTTCCTATATGAATTTGCAGTGCATGATATATTTAAATAATATTCTTCAAGAGAAAGTTTCCCAGCAGGTCTGGATGAAGTAAAAGAGAGGCAAAAACACCAAGTACAGAGGAGCAACACGATGAAGAAAGTGGATTCCAGATCTCTTTTCAGAATGAATATACCACCTATAACACTTATTTCCTTCCTTCCTTCCTTCCTTGCTTCCTTCCTTTCTTTTGGTGTATAAAATGTATTTCCTTTTCTTTCATTCTCAAGAGTTTTAGGGGTAAATATCAACAGATTCTCCAAGGGAATTGTATTCTAAATACAAAGAACTTTTGGTAAAGTGCTAAATAGAGAGATGGCATTTTCTCTGAAATGAAGCAGATAAAAATTGTACCCATGCTGGTAGCAGCCAAAACATAACATTCCAATTCATTTACATTCTAATCACATTAAAACATCCTTTAGGAAGTTTGCACATGAATAAGGGATTGCTTTAATTTGCAGATTACCCTTCAGAAAAATTTAATATGACACTGAACAAAAAAATACCAACAAAGTACACTCATTGGGGCTTTATTTATTTAAGAAAAGGGCAGGGGAGAGAAAGCTTTCTGCAAGAGTTTTTCAAAGAGTATCTTATATTTCTCCTTTTAGACCCTTAGCACATTCAAAACTCTGTAATGTTAAATGGTAACTAAATAATTCATAAAGGCATGCACTTTTACTTTTCACTGAATGTAATTTCTATAAAAATCTATGTAAGAAAATTAGCAGCTAACTCATTTTTTAAAAAAAGTTAGGGTTGCCAGACTTGCCTGACCATGCTTTATGACTCAGCGTAAGAGCAGCTGTGCATGTTTTTATTTTACTGCCAATGGATGGGCAAGGAATGTAGCTGAGTAACATGCAGGCCAGTCAAAATTCATTTAGAAACTAATTATATTTATATATGTACAACTTGCTTAGGTAACCTGGATAAAAGTGGTGGCACGAGCCTCTGGCTGGTTAAAAAACACCAGAGCTGCATTCTTGATGGCTCCAGCTTGATTTTACCCCTGTGAGAAGTAAGAACGGTAAGCAGTGAAGGTCACCATATTGCACTAGTAAATTTCACTTTGAAAAATAATCATTGCGGCTTCAACATTATTAAAACTCTATAAGAAAAATCAATCATTCAAAATCACAAAGTATGAAAGGAATTACATTATATATAGTCAAAATAACATGAGTTAAAACATATAATTAAGATATGAATTTAAAATAATATACTCTAGAGAATCTACAGAAAGCTGTCAAAGAATCACACAAATTTGGCAAAGATAAAATAGAAGAGGATTTAGTTCAAACACCTAAACAACCTCTGGGTCCACTTGGTTAGTCTGCCCTATAAAAAGGAATTCATTAGGCATTCCAAAAATTAAAAGGTGCTCCGTTTTTTTCCTTTAAATTTTCAAATCATTTAGCAAAGAATGTCAATTAGCCTTAATCCATTTATTAATACTCCACATGTGATATTTAACAGCACAATCCAAA
Source organism: Neophocaena asiaeorientalis asiaeorientalis (assembly GCF_003031525.2). NCBI lineage: Eukaryota > Metazoa > Chordata > Mammalia > Artiodactyla > Phocoenidae > Neophocaena > Neophocaena asiaeorientalis. The sequence continues at coordinate 1,552,745 of NW_020185336.1, forward strand.
CCTACCAGTTAAGAAAATGACCAGACAAAACTAACTTGAAGGCAGAGCACTAAAAAGATATCTGAGGTGGGAATATTTGCAATTCTTGAATAATTATGTCAGTTCTCTTTTGTTTTCTAGTGTAGAGTTACAAGGTAAAATACCAAAAAATTAAAACATGCACATAGTCCCTTCCTAGACTATTGCTCTAATCCTTTATTTGTCTATGAGCTTATATTTAGGAAGTCTGATATAAAGCCATAATTAAAAATTTCACCAAATAATAAATTTTAGCACACAAGTAACAATCACTATGATGGGAAAGTATTGAAAGGACTCTACAGCTAAAGCAATAAAATAATTCTGTCTACTTTCAACTGGCAGATCAGTTCTCTGCCTCCAATTCCAAAGTACTGACTTCACATATATTACTTTGGAGTACCTAACTCAAACAGAAAACAGATGAAAAAGCTCAATGGTAACAAGAGAAACTGGGAAGAGTTTGGATTTTTCCTTCTATAAGCCCCACCTCAACTAGATAATTCTCTAATGTCAAACACAATGGTTTGAGATGAGGCAAAATACATGCTCCTTTGGAGAAGTCTGAGGCTTTAAAATTTCTGAAAATTAGGAAGACTGGATGATGAGTTAACCATACCTCAAAAGATCCTCAGCCGGAAGTTTAAATTGACTGATGGCTTCAACATTTGATTCTCCATAATTCATTCTTAGTTAATACATTTTTTACTAGCTAAAAATAAAAATTGACTTCCGTACTGTAAGGGAGATATTTGCTATTAGGTATAATGTCAAAATAATGAGAGGGGAATATATATTAAAATTTAATGACCAAATTCTATCTTCCAAATGCTAATTTTAGTTTCTAGTAATATACATGCCAGAAGTTAGTCCCCACCCTTTCAGCATAGCCCAATCAAATACGCTTATTATCCAACATTTTATTAACTAGATCTTAAGATATTAGTCAGTTTTAAAATAATGATCTTATTAGTGAACAATTGAGTTCAACTAATTACAGCAATTATTTGTCCCAGGCTATAAGGTTTAAAAATTTTCCCCTTTAATCTCATCTGTTATTTTGTGAAACTAGTAGCTATGGCCTTGTTACCTATATGCTAATTTTAGTACCTATATTTAAACTTTCTCTGAATTTCACATTTAACACCTACTTCTATGTAATCACTGAATTAGCAATACTACCTATCTTACAAACAAGAACAAATGGAAATAGCGTCTTCTTCAGTAATCTTATAGAATAAATATAGTAATACTGATTGAAATATCTAAGGTTCCTTTCTTAGAAATATATTTTTGCTCATAATTTTATTAACTGATCCCTAATTTTTGTGACTTTGTTGCACTACTTAAACTGTACCCTTCAGCATCTCAAACTCCCCCAAATCATCTTTCTTAGGATGAGAATAATAATAGAGGTATTTTTGTTCCCTGCCAATCACTTCAAATGACAAAAAAAGAATGAATCTTTTTTTTTCGTTGTTATTTTTATTTGTTTATGCAAGCTTTAATTGTTGGGAATTCTGTCTTCATTTTTGTGTAGTTAAACATCAAGGTTTTAATTCCTTCTCTTTATTCCCAACTCTGTGCTTATTAACCTATAAACAAACCAGGAACATATCCTGGTATTTATACTCTTCTAGTAAATCAAAGAATTCTTTAAACTACCAAGACTCTTAACTGTAGTTGGTAAATTTAGAATTTTACATTCTATAATGTATCAAGGCTTTTTGTTTGTTTAGAGAGCATGTACTGGGTTCAGTAGGGTTAAAAACATTTTCAACCTGATTCTTCATCACTACCTTCACTTCCTTTAAAAAATTATTTACTTCAGGAAACATGAAACTATATGTAAATATCAAGTCAATATCCCAATCATACTTCCATTAATAAATATGCCTGTGAAAACTAAATAAGATCACAGTTTATAAATTATTCCATAAGAGCCAAGAATGTAGCAAAATGAGAATTGGAACTGCCCTCTCACCAAGTATTGTTCTAGTACATACAAAAAAACCACCATTGTGGGAGAATTATAAGGAAGAAAGTGTATAAACTGAGGCAGTGTTCACAAATCAAAAATTATTTAAAATCCGCAAAAATTCATATTAATCTGAATATTCATATTATCAATAATTCAAAATGGTGAATATTTGAAAAAATGAGTCAACATATCATTTGTCTAGTTATATATTAAGGTACTGTCAATTTATCTATCACCAATTTTGCCATAGAAATTGTGTCAATAGATATTTCCTATTTTCTTACAGAAAGAAAATATAATTTTTAAAAGTCTGATAGTTTAAAGCATACATAACACCAAAGTATCTTCTGACGTAGAAATTCCTACCTCTTTGCTTTCCTCCATATCTGACTCGCTGCTGAATTCTTCAGTATTTAAATTTTCAAAGTCAGATTCTCCGACAGCAATTGGTACAGTCACAGTGAGGCTGGGGTTGTTTATAAAGGACATGTAATCACTTTCATCCACAACATATTTTTCTACACTGCTGCCTATGCCACTGGTAGTTCCATTTCCATCTTTGAGATAATTGAGGTCTTTGCCTATTTCTATGGTGGTATGGTTGGAAATACAGCTGTCTTTTTTGTTATTTAGATCTTCGAGAGGTTTAATTTCATCTAAAGCTTTCTGCTTTCTAACAAAGGCTTTCTGAATAAATTCACGTATTTTTCTTTTAACATAATCAATTCCTTTCTGCATCCTTCCCACAGCAATCTGGAGATTATTCATTTCATTATCATCATCAGTGGCGGCAAGATTGTCAGAACTGAATGAACTCAAGAGTAAGGCCAGGAAGAGGTTCAGAACCTAAAACACAATAGGAAAATTGGTGATCAAAACATTCTGTTGTTTCTATTGCTCCAAACTACAAATTTTCCAAAACTGTTCTTACACCTCACTTTTTGCTGATAGGTATTCTTTCTAGTTTATGGTAAACTATCCTGGAAAAAAAAAAAAAGGTGAATGAAATAAATACCTGGCCAATATAAAACAATACTATTAACACTAATTCCTTTTTAGTCATTGCAAAATTACTGAAACCACTGTTGCGTAAAACTTCTATATTAAGTTCAATTCCAAATTTAAAATTTTAGCTATCTATACAGTGAAAAAGAAAAAAACCTTTTATTGGGATGTTAAGTATTTTCCCCATGTAACTTGGGTTTTCCAGGACACGGATAATTTATTATAGTTTTATTCCTGAAGCCAAAGATGATTCCAATATATTTAAATATGATTTTATTTTTATGTGTTTGTACCAATTTTTGCACTTTGGATAACTTGTCTATTTAAAAAATATACATATCTACTGCTAGATCAAAGTTCCCAGTTTTTGGTTCAGAAAATAATGGCCACTAGATTTATACAGTGGTTGGAAATACTATAAAGAAATGGTTAGAGACCACTAATTAGTCTATAACTTGGGTCTCCAAAAATAGGACCCACTGATATGAGTGAGTGAAAAGATTAGTGACCATAAACCCACTGTGTACACTCAAAAAGAGGTAATTTACTAAGGAACAGAGTACTCCCATAGGCACAAGACCAAGTAATATAATTTTTTTCAGAATTTGATTGATAATGTTCATGAGTCCCTGACTATTCAAGCATACAGAACAAAAAAGGATATGGCCCTGAAGGGATCCAAAGACAAAAAGTAAATAGTACAGAAGAGGAATCCTAGAAAAAATTTTAAGTAAAACTCCAATGAAAAGGATGCTGCATTCTCGCTATATTCCTATCTTTCCAAATAAGCTAATGAGGCTCAGAGTTCCTTTGTCTAACCGGTACGAGTTAGTCTAACCAATTGTGGTAAGAAAGGTAAAAACCTATAAGACACAACAAGGACTGCACATAATTCTGTGAGTCTACATTGACATCTTTCAATTGCTATACCACATCTGCTAGTATTCATACTAAGACCTGCTCCTTCACATCAGAAATTTACCAGTAAAGTTATATTTTATTGTGATTTGCCTTGAATTTACTTTTTGGACGAAAAAACAGATGCAAGAGAAAAAAATTAAATGCTACATTTGGGTTTTATCCATTATAAAACAATTTTGGTACCATAATTTTTTTCTAGATTTGATTTCCTAAGGTTTATTAATGAACTTTTTCTTGACAAATATCAACCTTCCCAGAGTGAGATCCAACTTACAGTTCCTCTTCAAAGCATTGGAACAGGTATCTACTTGTGTCATTTACTGTTATATCTATATGGCCTGCTCCCCTTTCTCATTAGAATTATAATGTTGGGTAAGAATCCAGTTTCTGTCAATTTTCCCAGTGCTAAGCTTACAAGATTGTTGTAAGGATTCAATTAGAAAATCCATGTGGCTCTCACAAAGCTACTGGCACATGTAAACCCTTGAGAAAGTTTAGCTGTTATTATCACTGTTATTAATACTACGATACAACCTACTCTCTGTTATACTATCTTTCAATTTATCTTTTTTCTTGGAAATGTTTGTGTGAGCAAGCTAATCTCTTTCTAGGGCTCCTTTGTTACCACAGGGGATTGATCTGCATAACAACTGGCCAAGGTGTTGGTTGTGATCAAAGGCAATTTAAGGGAATACAGTTCAACTAACTTACTCAGGGACTGAAACCTGGAAATCTGTCTCACACGTGGTCATGGGCAGACCTGATAGCTCATTGAGTGAAAATGACTCACACGTCCCCCAGTCTCTTGGAATAATAATTTCCATTTGGGGTTCAGGATTGAAATATATTGCACGTATCAATACTGTCTCCATCCTGATTCTATTTTTTTTTTTTTTTTGGCCGCACCACGGGCACGCAGGATCTTAGTTCCCAACCAGGGATCGTGCCCCCTGCAGTGGAAATGTGGAGTCCTAACTACTGGACCGCCAGGGAAGTCCCTCCATCCTGATTCCTAATTGGTGAGAAGAACCCAAAACTTTCACATCCCTCCTGTGTGCTGATGCTCCACCTTCTCTTAGACACAGACGAGACTGCGGTGGCTACTTCTAGAAGTGGTAATCTTCAAAAAATTGTATTTTCCTTCTGCAGCACTTGCCTTGAACCTATAAAAGGATTTCTGGCCATAGTGTTAGTAAACCAAGAATAATAGCCTGGGGAAAAGCAGTCTGTGGCCAAACCTCTATCTTGTCTGTGGACTAGGCAGTGGTTACTCACACTTCTCGTGGTGGAGCACCATACAGAAGTTTACATGTGTTAACAGGAAGTTATGTCAGCTTGTCTTTGGGGGACATTATCCTTTCTGGTGAGGATGAGAAGGAAGGATTGTAGGACGCACTGCATCAGTTTCAGTCAGTCTTATTTAAGCAAATGTGATATGAACACATTTCCTTAATAGTGGTAAACATGACAGATACTATTACTACCTAGTTACTCCAGAAAAAATATCCAAGATATCACAAAAGGAGGACTATTTTTTAACTTATAGTAAAAAAAAAAAAAAAAAAGGGAGATTCTTTAATTTTTTAAAAAATGTACAGAACTTAGGGCTTCCCTGGTGGCACAGTGGTTGAGAATCCACCTGCCAATGCAGGGAACATGGGTTTGAGCCCTGGTCTGGGAAGATCCCACATGCCGCGGAGCAACTAAGCCCACGCGCCACAACTACTAAGCCTGCGCTCTAGAGCTTGCAAGCCACAACTACTGAGCCCACGTGCCACAATTACTGAAGCCCGTGTGCCTAGAGCCCGTGCTCCGTAACAAGAGAAGCCATCACAATGAGAAGCCCGTGCACTGCAACGAAGAGTAGCCCCGGCTCGCCGCAACTAGAGAAAGCCCGCGCACAGCAACAAAGACCCAATGCACCCAAAAATAAAAAAAAATTTTTTTTAATGTACAGAATTTAAATTTATGCCAATAGATGGAAATTATTATTTTATAGGCTATATCTTTTTATGCATATACAGCCATCCAAATTAATATTAAATGTCATCCATAGGCATGGATACTTCGTGAAATTCTCTTTCAACTTGAATCCTCCATACAGTTAGAGACATGTGTCTTATTTCAGTAAACTAATAGATGACATGTGATATGTTGAGTTTCCTTCTCTTTAAGTTCACTCTGTGTTTTCTGGCTACATGAATTCTACCAAAATCCCACTTGCTCATTGTCACTTTCCTGATAAAAAGCCATATGTAGCTCTGAATTGCCTACAGAAAAACTCCAATTTTGTTATGCAAAGTCAGCCTTTTCATAAATTAAACTCTACACAGTTTGGCCCCAAACTTACTTTCTACTACTCCCACTATGAATTCCCTGTTGCTTGTGTCTGATCTGCTCACTCGTTGTCATAAAGGGTTCTGTTCTCTGCCTTTTATTCTTTTCTTCCAATGTATGCCAAATATATAAATGAAATCAAATCAAATCTAAAATCAAACCTATGACCTTTTCTTTGTTTCTTTTCTATTAACCTTATGACCATTTCTTTCTGTTCTATGCAATATTGCACTTTTCTGAAAGCAAGCAAGTTGTATTTGGAATTGTGGTGGCTTTAAAGTAAATCTACAGGGGAATTCCCTGGCAGTCCAGTGGTTAGGACTCCACACTTCCATTGCAGGGGGCACGGGTTTGATCCCTGGTTGGGGAACTAAAATCCTGCATGCCACGCAGCATGGTCAAAACAAAAATATATATATATATATATATATATTTATTTATGTATATAAATTATTTGATACTCTTCTCTTCAAAAGTGAAAGCCTAATCCCTTTTTCTTAAGTGTGAGTTCTTTTTAGTGACTAGCTTCTTATGAATACAATATGGCAGAAGTGACAGTATGTGACTTCAAGATTAGAACATAAAGAGGGCTTTCTCCTTGCCCTTTGTTTTGTGTCACCTGCTCTGGGAGAAGCCAGTTGCCATGTCATGAAATAATCAACAACCCTATGGTGAGATACATGTGGAGAAAAACTGAAGCCTTCTACCAACAGCCAACAAAGAGGAATTGGGACCTCCTGCCAATAGCCATGAGAGTGAGCCTTCTTAGAAGCTGATCCTCCTGTCTTAGTCAAGATAACTGAGTTCCCTGCCAACATCTTGACAGCAACCTTATGACAGACCCAAAGCCAGAAGCACCCAGATAAGGTGCCCCCAAATTTCAGACCCACAGAAACTATGAAATAATTAATAAATGTTTATTGTTTTAGGCCACTGTTCATATTTCTGGATTGTACACTGTTCATGTTTGTTGTTATTTTAAGAAGAGGTCAGAATTATCTAAGCTAATACTGAGGAGGTTGAAATCTTGGGATAAATAGAAATAAATGATAATCTTTTGCTTTTTTTCCCCCTCCCTTTTCTTTTCCTCTGGGGAATTGGAAGTTGCTTTGATGTGAAAGGAAATTAAGTCTATAAATTGCATACTTTAAAATATTGGTTATGACTATTCCACTCGACTGGGGCCTAATCAAGCACCTTAGTATAATAACTTTATATTTAAAGTATAAGAGCCTGATCCCTCTTAGAGAATCTACTGTCCTTTCTTCCCCAACCACTGGGTCCACTGTTCCCTGGCTTGGGACAGTCTACCTTTCTTCTTACCGAGCTAAATCTTACATCTCACTAAAGATATTTCAGGGCTGAACTCCTTGACAAAGCCTTGCCTGATCATCCTTGCCACTGTAAAGCAAAGTTTCCATCTTGTGAACTTGACATATAACACTTCACTTTCACATTTTTTCACTTACTAGTTCCTATTTTTACTCCTGTTTAGGTAAATGTCATATCACAATGCCATATATATCTTCCTATCATCTTTCCCATGCCTCCAGGACTCAGCAGAGATGTGTTGGACATGGTTCATTTTACACAGAAATGATAACCAAGTGATTCTTGAGTCAGTGTTACTTGTTCATACTGTAGTTTCTAGGCAACAATTACCTTATGTGCTTTTAATGGACTGAGATTATCACTATTTTTTTTAAACTCCAACTTGTAGAGAACCCAAATTCGAAACATTTTCAAGTGATACTATTATTAGTACTTATAAATAAAATGAATGACTGTTCTTCATGGCACTTCCATGCTTTAGTACAAGAACTGAAATATAAAAGCCAAAAATGGCCCTCTCCATGATCAATAAGAGGTACAGAGATGAAGAACAGCTTTGGTTCAAAAGACATTTTAAGAGTTTATGTTGCATATCAATTATAGCTCAATAAAATTGGAAAAAATAAAAATAATGAATAAGGAAATACTTAAAAAGAGTTCATGTGGATTTCAATAGTCTGAGCTATACCTGACTCCTGCCACCATGAAAATTGAGAATTGATTTAAAAAAAAAACATTCAAAACATTCCTCAGTTGAACATACTTTTTCATGGTTACATTGTCTTTTACTGAAAATGAGAAAAATGTTTTACCACATACCACCAGGTTTCCAATGACCATGACCATCATGAAGACAGTAAGGCACATGGTTTGACCGGCGACCTCCATGCAGTCCCACATGGTCTCTATCCACTCTCCACACAGCACTCGGAACACAATCAGGAAGGAGTGGAAGAAGTCATGCATGTGCCAGCGCGGGAGTTCACAATCATTGGAAATCTTGCAGACACATTCTTTGTAGCTCTTACCAAAGAGCTGCATGCCGACCACGGCAAAAATGAAGACGATGATGGCCAACACCAAGGTGAGGTTACCCAGAGCCCCCACTGAATTGCCAATGATCTTTATCAGCATGTTCAGAGTCGGCCAAGATTTTGCCAATTTGAAAACTCTGAGCTGGAAACAAAAGCAAGAAGGCCATTACTGCTCTGCATTCTGAAGAATCTGCATATTTGTTTGTAGGAAAAGTCTACAGTGTCTCAATTTTAGATGATGGATTATTCATGTGCCAAACTATTATCTGGCAAATGTATTAGTTTGTTACCATGGGATATTTTTCATTTTGAAATAGTTTATATTGTAAATAAAATAATTATACAGTTTTTCATCAGCATTCAAAGAATAAGATTCACCAAATATTCCTGAATCTCACATAAGCATTTATACTATTCTTTTTGTTTTTCTGTAAGGAACTGAGATATCTAACATTAGTGGTGATTAATTAGAAAAGACTCTTTCAGAAAAGTAGAGGCTCTCATTATTTAAAAGCCCAAAGTGGATATATTTTTCAGTGTACTTGAAATATAATGCTGAAATGCACAAGTGCAAACAACACTTATATAAGGTACAAGAGAAAAACCAACTAATTTCTTTAAATATCTGGACTGCTACATCTGTAGCTTGCTGTAATATTAGGCTGTATTTTAAAGGAGATTTATTATATTCAAGGAAGAAATACTTGGACTTGAGTAAAAAGCTGTATTCTGTCAACCTTTATGTCTTCAGTGATTTAATTAATCAACTCATTATAGTGTGGAATGGCTCTCCACTACTGTGCCTGACACATTGGTTGTATTAGAAGCCTCTAGAGTACCATTTACCATTAAATAGCAGCAGCATTTTATTTCCGATGCTTCAGTAAATGTCAGGTCAAGAGTAGTGCATTATTTAATGGCAGCTAAGTGACCCAAAGGAGCAGATATAAGAACCAAAATTTTTAATTTATTCCCAGAGAATAATTAATGCAAAAGGGCCTGGTATACTAAGCAAGACACTGATGTTATTATGCCTTCTATCTCCCCAATGCATCACATTATCACAAAGATTTACTAAGCTTCTTAAAAGTAGTTGCCCATATTTACTTGTTATATAATCATTGCTAATTTTTGTTTTGTTTTTTTTTTTGCATCCTTCTAGCTTCAAATTAAGATCTACAGCTATCCATGAAGACTAGGAAAGGAAATCACAGCTCTAAGGATCTTAACACAAATTTGAAAGTGGTAAGGGAGTTTCTAAACAGACTTCACAACAAAGTCTTGAAACTAATCACTGTTAAGATAAGTTGCCTATAAGAATCTGTCTTTACTAACTATATACAACCTCTGTTGTTTCAAAATAAATCACAAAAAGTTAGAGCCAACTCAAATAAACAGCACAATAAAACATACCAAACTTCAAATGGCAATGTGTCAAGTGATATTTTGTCTCATCTGTAAAAGATCCGTAAACTTTGAAATATAAAGATCAAATGAAAGACCCTTTCTTTAAAATTAAAGTATAACACAGGCAACTCTTCTCAGAGAGTGTATTTGTTGACTTCCTGACCTGGCTGAAGGAGCAGATGTATAGGAGCTCTGTCTTCTTTCCCTGTACACTCTACCCAGTCCCGGGTCTTGGCTTCTAAGGGGGCAAAGTGGGCAACTCCATGATCCCTTAGCCTCTGGTAGAAAGATGAGCCCACCCAAAGCCGCAACCAAGCCTTATCATGGGTAAGCAAACCCCTATATAGCTGAGAGGTACATATTGTGTTGTTTAATTTGATATGCGTTTATCTATGACCTCCATTTTCTCTCTCCCCATTAGCCTTGCAATTCAATTACTAAGGACAGAACTATTGCCTGTTCATTTGAATAAACTTAATCTATGCATTAAAACTATGAGGAAGAAGAAATTACCACCTGCTTTGTTAGAAGTATATTCAAATAATATTAAAGCTATGGGAAATCTTGTAATTTTTTTCTAGAAAAGAGTGACTACTAATTAAATTATTTATAAAAACATTATGTTTACTCTCAGTTAATTTACCAGTCGAAATGATCGGAGAACTGACAATCCTTCCACGTTTGCCAAACCAAGTTCCATTAAACTAAGGCTCACAATTAAACCATCAAAAATATTCCAGCCTTCTTGAAAGTAATAATATGGATCCATGGCAATTATCTTTAGAAACATTTCTGCTGTGAAGATCCCAGTGAAGACCTAAGGGAGAAATGTTTATTACACAAATGAAGACTCTTGAAAACATAAATAACTATTGAGCAATTTAATTTAGTCCCAACAAATCACGATTCAATTCTGAGTTTTAAAAATTGGTTAGGGGGCTTCCCTGGTGGCACAGTGGTTGAGAGTCCGCCTGCCGATGCAGGGGACACAGGATTGTGCCCCAGTCCAGGAAGATCCCACATGCCGCGGAGCGGCTGGGCCCGTGAGCCATGGCCGCTGAGCCTGCGCGTCCGGAGCCTGTGCTCCGCAATGGGAGAGGCCACAACAGTGAGAGTCCCGCGTACCACACACACACACACACACAAAAATTGGTTTGGGTCCAGGAAATTAGTATCCTCAAATGGTTTGTATTCAAATCAATATTTAATTGTTTACTATATTTAAGGTTTATCAAGTGATAAAGAATACAAGAATTAAGACAATAAAATTAATATTCTTCTCCCTAGCCCTCCAAAAACTCACCAAATAATTACCTAATAGTTTGGTTCCCTCCCTTGGCCCTGCAGGCAAGGCTGGTGCTAAAAAGGCTTTATATTGTCTGTAATAAACAAGGTCACCACTAGCCCTATAGATGTTAAGGATGCTTTTAAAAAAAAAAAATTATTTTCCTGGCCAAAGAGAAGCAGCATTCTCTATTCTCCATTTTCTTTCTCTACAACTATTTTAAATTTTCCACGTGTCTTCAACCATTTTTCTTTATTCTCCACTCTCAGTACTTCTGCATCTCAGAGATAATGGAAGTCAGTCAACCTGAACTTACTCAGTTTCCTTATATCTACCAAACTACTTACATCCACACCATACTTTGCTTTTTCTTTTCCTGTTAAAAATTAAAGACATGTCACTGCTTTGCTCTAATTTCTGCAGCTGCAATTATGTATCTTCTTTGGACTTCTTGAAGAATTCACTTTATCAATTAACCTGTAGTTTCAACCTCTTCCTGCTACTGACTTCTTCCTTTTGGGATTTTACAAGTATCAACAGATACTCAGTCCCTCTCCACCTTAAAACTACCACCAGCATCATAAAAGAAACTCTCCTTGCATTCAACTTCCCCCATTAGCTACCACCATCTGTCTTCTCTTCATAGCCCAACTTCGTTAAGAGTTTGTGTACTTGTCTGTACTCACTAGTTCCATTTCTTTAACTTACCCCCTGACCTGCCAGCAGCACAAACTGCTTTAACCAATTTCACCAACATAACCGAAACTGCCATTGATAAATTCAATTGAACTTTTAATAGTTATCTTGCTTGCCTCTTTAGGAGTTTTTCACAACGTTGTCTGTTCCTTGTTCCTTAAAATAGTTTCTGTCCTGGCTTCAGTGATCCACATCTCCCTGGATACTTCTCAGTTGCTTTTCCTCCTCCAACAAATCATTCAACACTGGATTTTTTCAGAGGTCTTTCTGTCCTCAACCTTCTTAATCTAATTTTCTTTTTACAATAACTTTACATTTTGAGATCTATTTTCCCATTCAAGCATATCCCCTGAATTCCAGAACTACATCCTTATTTCCTTATTCAACACCTCCACTGGATAACTGTCTCACAGGTACCTCAAATTCAACAGGTCCAAAATTCATTTCATCACTTTCTCTGCACAACCTTGCTTCTCTTAAATGGAATGAAGCTCTACCTCAGTGGCCAGCTCAGAAACATGAGAGTCTTGCTAACTTTTCCAAATATCTCTTGAATAGTTCAAGTTGAAATTCACCCATGCATGTATTACCAGTTTTTCCTCCTTTTATTGTTGAGTAGAATTCTATTGTTTGAATATTCTATAAATATTTAAATAATGTATAGCACTTTTTGTCTCTTTTCCAAGAAATCTTGGCCACCCCAATCACATGTGCTAATATTTTCATATAGTTTATACTTACATATGCTATAAATGCTTGCTTTAAATAATCAGTTGTCTTTTCAAGAAATTAAGGGAAAAAAACCAGTATTTTCTATTTACCCACATTTATTCATTTCTAGTGACCATCATTCTCAAATTTCCATCTAATACATTCTTCCCGTTCAGCCTGAAGAACTTCCTTTAGCATTTCTTGCAGCATAATTCCGGTGTAACAACTTTTTTAAGGTTTTGTTTATATTAAAATTCTTTATTTCACACTAGTTTTTGATAGATAGTTTCACCATAGAATAATGTTTTAACTTCTTTTTTTCATCAGGCCACTTTCTTATGGCCTGAACTGTTTCTGACGAGATGTTAATCCCTTGTATATAATACGTATTTTTCTTCTGGCTGCTTCTAAAAGTTTCTTTTGTTTTCACAGCTTGGCTAAGATGTGTCCAATGTAGTTAATTTTATATTTATCCTTGTTGATGTTCACTGAAATTTTACAATTTAATATTGTCTAAGTTAATATCTTTCATCAAATTTGAGAACATTTTGGTCATTATTTCTCCAAATATTTGTTTTGTTCCATTCTTTTGTCCTTCTGAGTCTCCCTTATGTAAATATTAGACCACTTGATGGTATTCTGCAGATTAGTGTGACTTAGTTCATTTTTCCTGTAAGTTTTTCTCTGCTGTTCAAATTGGATAATTTCTACTGGTTTGCTTCAAGTTTGACACTTTCTTCTGACATCTGCAATTTTCTTTTAAACTCATCCAGTGAATTTTTCATTTTCAAATTTGTACTTTTCAGTTCTAAAATGTCTAGCTAATTCTTTTATATAGTTTCTATTTTTTCTGCTCATATTCTCCATCTGTTTATTCTTGATGACCATTTTTTTCCTTCAATTTGTTAAATGTATTTATAATAGGTCCTCTAATGTCCTTTAATGCTAATTTTAGTAATTCAGCCATCTCTGGATCTACTTCTATTGAGTATTTTTTTCTCTCAACTCAAGTTACAGTTTCCTATTTCTTCATATATCATGTAATTTTTTATGTGATGTGAATAATGTAGAGAGTTTTGATTCAATTATTTTTCTCTAAAAAGTACTGATTTTTGTCCTAGCAGGAAGTTAAATTATAGGTTGGCCACTTTGAACTTATGGTAGTTAGGTTTAATACTTAAGTAGGGCACAGCTATTTTGGTTTGCTCTTTGTCCTAGTTGAATCTTCTGGTTCTCTGACATAGCCTTTACTCCTTTAGTGTAACCCCTTTGGGGTTTTAAAGGAAAGCCCAAAGTCTTTGTTCAATTTCTCCATCTTGGTCAGCTTTAAATTCCAAACTCTTGGGAAGTATTTCCTTCTATTCTTTTTTTTTTTTGGAACAATTTGTGAAGGATTGGTGTTAATTCTTTAAATATTTGGTAGGATTCACCAAAGAAATCATCTGGGCCTAGGTTTTCCTTTGTGGGAACATTTTTGATTACTAATTCAATTTTTACTTGTTATAAGTTTTTTCGTATTTTCTATTTCTTCTTGAGTCAGTTTCAGTGGTTTGTTACTTTCTAGGAATTTTTCCATTTCCTCTAGGTTATCTAATTTGTTGGTACAATTATTTATAGTACTCTGTATACTCCTTTCTATTTCTGTAAGATCAATAGTGATGTCCCCTCTTCATTCCTGCTTTTAGTAATTTGAATTTTCTCTCTTTTTCTTGGTAAGTATAGCTTAAGATTTGTCATTTCTATTGCTCTTTTCAAAAAATCAACTTTTGGGTTTGTTGATTTTTTTCTGATGTTTTCCTATTCACTATTTCATTCATTTCCACTCTATTCTTTATTATTTCCTTTCTTCTGCTAGTTTAAGATTTAGTTTGCTCTTCTTTTTTCTAGTTTCCTAAGGTGAAAATATAGATTATGGATTTGAAGTATTATTTTTTTACTACAGGCATTTACAGCATAAATTTCCCTCTAGGCACTATTTCAGTTCGGTGTGTTTTCATTTTCATTCATCTCGAAGTATTTTCTAATTTTTCTCGTGATTTCTTTTTTAACCTATCGGTTATTTACAAGTCTGCTTTTAATTTCCATATATTTATACATTTTCCAAATTCCTGTTTATTGATTTCTAATTTCATTCTATTTTTGTGAGAAAAAATACTTTGATTTCAATCTTTTTAAGTTTAATGAGGCTTGTTTTATGACCTACCTATCGCTTATGCTGGGGAATATTCCATATGTACTTGAGAAGAATGTGAATCCTGTCTATATATTTTCTGCTATTTCATTATCTTCCTTAACACATAAGACAAGTCCTATTTTGAACTGTCCATTTGTTGTTTACGTCTTTCCAGCATCCACTCTCTCTTCTTCTGATAATGGTAGACCTAATTTTCTTCTTCATAATTGTATTCATTTACTCTGTTTCCAGTGATAAGACATGGTTCTGGTTTGGCCAAATAGGGCATTCTAACCCTAGAATCAGATTAACTGACTGACTTAGAAATGGTCATGTAACTCCAACCAGGCCAATGATATTCAATTCTTGGGCTTTTGTTGGAACCACTAGTTAGGAGGCACAATCCTTCTGCTTAAAGAGCTGTGTCAGGATAAAAGTTGGTAGACTGTTACCATCAATAGAATACCCAGACAGAGATGAAAAAACATACTGGGATAAAGTTGGCAAGAAGCTAACTCCCAATGACATTGACTGAGAACCTGAATCTAGCCAGATTAAAATGTGGACCTATGCCCAAATGGACTTTAGTTACTTGAAGTAATGAATTATCTTTATTTTTGCTTAAGCCCATTTGAGTTGTTTCCTAATATCCACCTCCATATGCTTCTTTGATCTCTTGCTCACTTTTTATAGATAATGTTGAAGTGATTCCTATATATGTGAAAAAATTTGGACCAGGTAATGTTATTGTTCTTTCCTAAAGTTTTGTGATTTTTGGCCAGAGCTTAAAGTAGTCTCCGAAATATCTTTTGGAGTCTCTGATACAGTATTCAGAGCTTCCATTGCTCTGTGAATTTCTCATGGGTATAGTTTCTCCCACTGTAAAATGCAGACATTCATAGTATCTACCTGAGGACTGACTTTGTGGGAACCTAGAGAGAGGGATTTTACATAAACCATTTAATATAATGCCTGGTACAAAATAAGTGGTCAGCATATATGTGTTAACTTTACCAGTTAAGATCTATCTGGATTATAATAAAAAAATAGTGGTTACTTCAGAGTTTAAAAATATTGTGTATTATACTTCAGAATATATCATTTACTAACTATATAGAACCTGTTTATATGTTCATTTATCAAGTTGGAAGGTTCATGAGAACTTAATAAGCCTCATATTGATATTAATATACTTTTGTTGCCTGAATTTATTCATTTTGTTTCTCTGTAAAAGACCACTTTACTTTCATTTCTATCATTCTACCATGTATTCATGAATGTTAATACAAAATTTTAAGTAAAAGTGTATACAAAAATTAATCATTTTTAAATTCTTAAATTTATAGGACAAATTCAAACAGAAATAATAACCTCTATGATGTTTCCTCTCTTAAAAATCCATCTTCTGTTATGAACAGATGATATTTCAAAATTATCTGACTTGGCATATTTTATAATTTGTTTGGCAAATGTAGACATGTCTGAAAGAATCTATTCTAAATACCTGAGAAACACATCAGGATTTTACCATAAATCAATATCCTCCATAATTCATAATAATCTTTGTAAAGAATGGGCAATTTATATTTAATTCTAAATCAAACTATACATAAATCTTTGAATCTTTTCCACTGCTAAACTGTAGCAGTATATTTTTGTTATAAAAAAGTGATGCTGAACTTTTGCTGTCCAGGTATATACGACAATTAATTCATATTTAATTTGAGAGTGATATGTGAAACTCATTAAGGCAATCATGAACTCTTTCAGTGGGTAGAGTAACCCTCAGTGAGCCTTACCAGGTTCCCGACTGACAGCACACTGCTAAACTGCTCCGTCATGGGATAGTGCTCCATGGCCATGAAGAGGGTATTTAAGACAATGCAGATGGTGATGGCCAGGTCAACAAAAGGGTCCATCACAACCAAGTTGACGAGATGTTTCACCTTTAGCCATGGCTTACAGCAGTCCCAAATCAAACACATGTTAGCAAATTTATACCAGCAGGGTGGGCATTTCTGTCTGGATTCTTCAAGTTCTGTAAGAAAAAGGTTAGAATACTTATGAAAACTGCTTCCTTCCTATTAAGCAGCCTTTGGTTTAAACTGCAAGTGATTTTTTAAAAATCTAAAGTTGTTAAAAGGCATTATAGGTTAATCTGATGGTTGAGCAGGAAAGCACTTACAGTGGGTTAGCTGTCATAAAAAGTGTGGGCACAGAAAGGCTAGTAAACTTTCCAAACTTATCTTGGTTAAACATGGTTTCCAAGATTCTATCTACAATATTAAATAGTCTGATAATTATCTTTAAGGCTATCAGAAATTAATGGGTAGGACTTGTGTTAAGTATACTTAAAGCTCATCTATGTTCCAGATAGAGCAAGACATACATTATCAAAGAACACCTCTCAGGAGATGTCTTTAAAACCTTTATCAGTCATGTTGAATCTCAGTTTCTTGGATTAGATATGTTCTTTGTGTATTTTAATGAGATAGTTTTGTCAGTGTCACCAGTCTTAGTTAAAAAGTTTCTAGTTAAGCCTAATTAGATATAGGCCTGTATATTAAACTCAGCAGTATTTCTTAATTTAACTAGATGGCACAAAAGAAAAGGAAATATCAAACCTAAGAAACTGAAAACTTAACTGTTTCACAAAATGGGACTTATGTACTACTGGTAAAATACAAGAGGAGCTTAGGTAGAACATATGTAGAATTCATAAATTTTAATGGTATGCATTTATTTTAATATATTAAAATGTGTAACTATCACACCAAACCTATGATATAAGATTTCATATAAAAATACATTTATTTTTAAAAAATACAATGATTTCAAAAAGAATTTCAACTAAATAATAGGAGAGAAAAGACAGAAATGCACAGATCTATAAGGTGATACTGTAAATACTGAAACTTAATAAATAATGGCAAAGAATTTGGGAGAATTAGGAAGTGGGTAATTATCTGCTCTTTTCCTTTGGTATATTTCTCTCTTAATCAACTCTTGAGTGAGAAAAGAATTCAGAAGTTGTTGTTTTCTGCCAATATCATTGCTGCACTCTGTTACCTGCTCTGCCAAATGTAAGACCATCACCGATTAGCACTAAAATAGAGGAAAAGATTCTTTGTTCATCCATAGCATGACTCTGGTTGGTCACTTCAGTATTACTACCGTGGCAACTGGAATATCCCTCCAAACCTGGTACAGTTTACTAAGAATTAAACTTTTCAAGAGAGTTTATGCAATGGACAAACATGACCATAGGTAGTGATTTTTGCTTTGCTGATAAACATTCACTACCAATATTATAAAGTTTACTACTTCCCTAAAGTAAATTAATTTCCTTATTATTTTTAACAGAATTCCATGAGAGGTAGATTCTTCAATTGTCTCTTTATATACTGAAATTCTTCAAGCACCCAGCTTATTTCCTTTTCTCTTAAATGTAATTTTGTAAACAGTAAACAATAGTTGAATTGTAAATCAGAAGAAAAATATAAATATAGTTATCATGCACTGTTTTGTAGAAGCTTTTAAGACTCCCGAATAAACCCATATTTATACTGAAGGTAAAAAGGCTTTACTACTTACAGTAAATAACAAAAGAGAATTGAAAAAGCTCTTTGCCTATGTACAGTCAGAATAAGTATTTTTTAAAATGTTACTTGTAATTTAGCAGATAAAGAGAAGCAAATAGAAACTGTGTGGAAAAAGTAAATCAGAGAAAAGTTCAAAATGCAGCCAGTGTTGCTCGTCTTGACACCAGGAAAAAGTGGAGCGGAGTTGTTAAATTCTAAAATAAAATCATTCAATTATTCATGCTAAAAAATAAAAAAATAAAAAAGAATATCACACTTTGAAACAAAACAAAGCACTCAGGGAGAACTACAGCCACGTCTCCATTTTTCCTGGGTGGGTTATCCACACTGAAAATCATTTACAGCCCAGTTTAGATCTTTTGCTGGCTCCCCTCAATTCCTCAGTGCTTGTACCTCACCCTCCCACCACCTTCCCAAGGATTTGACCTGGAAACATTTCCATATGGTTTTTGCATTTTAAAAACTTGAAAAGCAAACAATTCATTTTTCCTTATCTCCTACAGTGTCATTAAGTAGGAGGCCATTCATTCATTGCCTGGACAATGGAGACTTAGCTGTAGTTCAAAAGAAGGAAAACAAAAGTTGCCAGCCTGGATCAACAAGCCTGGTTCCAAAAAGGAAAGGTGAACTAAACCATGATTAGACATAGAAGGAAGGATCTCCAAATAAACAGATTATGTCAACCTAAGACACCTTTCCACTGTTATTAGGAACAAAAAAGGATTATATTAAAGACAGCTCTAGTTGCATGTATATGCTATGTACTGCTAACAACAAGCCTTGATTAATGTCAGATTCAAAATGTTTAGATATAATCGAATAAAAAAAAGTAGGCTTTGCATTCTACACAACCAATGAAAAACAGAATGAAAACTCAGCCATTTTTCCCCACATAAATATAAAGTTAAAAGCTCTGCAGATATTAAAACCAAACACTCAGTCTCCTGCTTCCTAAGTTACACTTATCTCTAGGACATCCTTTTCATTCTAAGCAAGTCCATGAGACACATTTGCACGGAGGGCGACGTGGGTGCACTCATTTTTAACTCCGTATCTTAATTAGTGGACAAGTCCAATCTTGTGGTGGTGGGTTGATGTTTTTTAAGTAATTTCTTAAGTTAGCCCAAACTTAATGCTATCAGAAGTTCAAAGTAGGACTGTTAATTTAGACTTACCCTGTCTCCTTCTCTACTTCTCGCTTTAGGGAGCAGACATGCTGCTGACATCGGTAGCAGAACCACTGGCAGCTTCCTCTCAGTGGTTTTGCTATGGCAAGGAGCAGAAGACCAGAGAATCTTCAAAAGATTTACCTGGAGGGACAGGGAGGAGCAAGCTACTGGCAGCTGGGGGGGGAGAGGGAGTGCAAGCTAACGCAGGCGAGGTTGGGGAAGAACGTACTGAGTTTAATATTCCATAGAAATCAGTGAAAAGATTTCTGATATTGCATTAGGACATTATGAAAATTGGGTCCTGCAGTAACTGACATGGCTGTGATATGTAAGGCCATCTACACTGTGAGATTTTCCTAGCTGTGACTTTTAGGCTTTCGGTACTGATATTAGTATCACGGGATCTTTGCCTTCAGACTGGAAAATAATTATTGCAAGAATCTATCCAGTGTCAAGAGAAACTATAACTAACAGGAAGAAAGGCATGAGCACATGTTCGCGCTCTCTCCTTCATTCTCCATCTTTCTTTTTCCTTTGACACATCTACACACACACACAAACACACACACACACACACACACACACACACACACACACACACTTCGGAGGGGAAGAAAAGGGAGGGGTTATAAAAGAGAAAAGGAGAGAAGGGGAAAGGACAGCAAGGGAGGAGGATAGAATATATTTTACATGAAAGTATTTTCCAAGTAGCTGAAGTTGATGATGTTTGAATTCACTTACAGTATAGAAAGGCACAAACATGTGAATTAACAAAACAACAATAAAACAACCAATAATAATATTTATTGACTGTCTTCTACATGCCAGGTGCTTCTACATACATAGGTACTTTATATATGAGGCCTTATTTAATCTTTACAACAACTTTAATCTAAACGTCATTACCCACACTTTACTGATGAAGGAACAAGTGTAGAGTCTCAAGCTAACACACAGAGCCAATGATTGATCGCAAATCAAGCTGTCCTCAAAGTCTTTATTTTGGAATTATAAGATCCAGACCTCTAAACAATATATTCACTACTCACATATAACCTGCAACTAAAGAGAAAGCTGAGATATTGTAATATCTGATCAGAGAGAGACAAAAGTAGTTTTACAAAATTTTGAAAACTTTGCTTCAAAGAGGTTAATATCAAACCCTAATTCTCATTTTTTCATTTATACATCTGGTTAAACCAAAAGAGTTTATAGCTTGAGTCTCAAGCAGTTAATACAATTTAAATGGGTTAGCATCACCATAAAAATAAACATTTATCATTACATTCCTTTTTATGTCATGCACATAAGAAGCTTCTACAACTTAGAACTTTATCTACCAAAGTGGTATTCCAAGTATACCTCGAATTTGCAGTAGATTCCTGGAGGCTAAATGTAAAAATCTGTATGAGACAATAGAATCCATGTGTTGTACATGGATTTTACTTTTATTTAGTAAAAGACATAATGATGATTTGGTGTCAAGTCAGGAAGAATTTTCTTAGAACTTATGAGAGTTTTTTTCATCATTACCAGAGCACCGCAAAGTAATTGTGTGTAAGACTTCTGACATACCTTCCATGGTGTTGGTCAAAATACTAGCCATACTCGTTGCTCTTTGCTTTGCTGTAGGATCTTCCAACAGATCCATGGAAACATGATAAGAACTGGACCGTCTCTTTCTTATTTCCGTTTCAGTAGTCGTGCCCTAAAAAAAATTTTCATATGAAATAACTATTATTTTTAAGGGTAGCAAAATCCAAAGTGTTCCTGTAATAGGTGTTACTTAAGTATTCACCATGCTTTCTCAGATGTAAACAGCTCATTAAGACATTGCTGGAATCATCATTCTTGGAAGTGTTTAAAAGCCCATCATATTCTCAGCTTTCAGGGATGCCTGGGTTTGTGATCAAGATGGACTTTTCTAATTCTTCCATCTTGGAGCTTTGGGCTGGAGGGATCATGCCTATTACAGGATAGATAACCTTTTAGCATTTCAGCCAGTCCTATCTAGAACTTCAAACTGAAGCATATCACTCCTTGATTTACTCACAGGTTGAGCTATTAGATCTTTATTTATATACATTCATGTGGTTTAATGTTTGAAAAGAACTTTAAAGGCTTCCCTAATATGTTCTCCTAAAATGAGAATTCCACTTTAAAATGCTTCTGTTCATTATAGACAGGTAACATTTCCCAACATCCTTAATAATAAAACTAATTTTTAGAACTATCTATAACTTTGTCTTACACTTACAAGACAACCCATCCTTGGCATTGAAACTCTTAATTTAAGGCAAAACATCAAATTGGGGGGGGGGAGGCTCTTTGATTTTTAGCAATGTTGTAATGACTTGACATGTTTCTATTCCAAAATAAACTCAACAGAATTTCAATATGGGCAGAAATTTATTCCTATGTCAGGAGCTCAAATAATGAAGTTAATGGTCACAGGAAAAAAGAGCAAAACTCAAGCATTCCTAATGTGGGTCTGAGTGCTAATAATAAATAAGTCACTTTTAGTTCTCTGAGGATTTTCCTTATTTCTAAAACAGTAATATGAGTCCTGTTCATCTACTTTATTGTGCTATGAATATTTAACACTATTTTATTAACCTGCATGCCTCTAATGCATACATATCAAAAGCAGACTTTCCACTCAATTGATAGGACTGTCATTAATGGGAATAAACATTCCTTTAGGTTGCTCTAAAATTAATTTTACTGTGAAAGAAAAGTAAAATTAATGAGAAAAGAAATAACCCCTCTCTGAAACTAAAGCTCTTTAAATCAAAAAGTTGCCTCTCAGAATTTAAAATATTTTGCTTTGTCAGAGAAAGGCAAAGTTGGAAGGAAAAAATAGGGTCACTTATGAATTTGGTAAAGTAGCAGGATATGAAATGAATGCACAGAAATCTCTCATTCCTGTATACTAATTATGAAAAATCTGAAAGTGAAATTAAGAAAACACTCCCATTTACCATTGCAACAAAAAGAAGACAATATCTAGGAATAAACCTACCTAAGGAGACAAAAGACCTGTATGCAGAAAATTATAAGACACTGATGAAAGCAATTAAAGATGATACAAATAGATGGAGAGATATACTATGTTCTTGGACTGGAAGACTCAACATTGTGAAAATGACTATACTACCCAAAGCAATCTACAGATTCAGTGCAATCCCTATCAAACTACCACTGGCATTTTTCACGAAAAGAAAGAAAGGAAGGAAGGAAGGAAGAAAGAAAGAAAGAAAAGATAGGGTCGCTTAAAGGTCATCTAGTCACTTCTGCTCTATATAAAATTATATGTGTAATCCTATATCTGTCTAATTTTTAGTGCTAGATTCCAAAATCTCTAATGATATTACCAAGGAAATTCCTTCTTAAGTTACATTGCTTCAGTTGAATTTATGTGTAAAGTGTAGGATATTGTGTGCTTTGGAGGGTGGCATTTGTTTGCAGCTCTTTATTTTCTGTTCTCTTTTCCTCTCTGCAGTCTTGCAAAGTCCCTTCTTTGGCCTGCACTTTCAGCTCATGTGACACCATATGTTGCAGCTCATGTTGCAGTGCCCTGCCTCACGCCTGACTGTAGCACTGAAGGATGGACACAAGGCAGCAGGAAATAGAGATCACACTAGGCTTTGTTTCAAACTGCCCCAATTTGCCTTCAGAGATTTATCCCACCCTCTCTGATATGACAGGATTTTGTGGTAATTATTGATAAATGCTAAATATCTTCTGACAGACTGACATTCTCTTTGTATTTATGCAAAGAAGTTGTGGATTTATTTTTGTTTGTTTAATTAACCTTTATCAAGATCAGTGATACTCATACTTTATTATGTGTAAGAACCATGTGAGATACTTTTCAAGGAAGAAGAAATCCCTGATCTTGCTCTCCTCGGCCTTTTGGTCTGAGTAAGTGTGCGCCCAGAAATCTCCATTTCTTTCTTTAAACCACTTTATTGAGATATTATCGACATGTAAAAGGCTTTATATATTTCAGGTATGCAACTTGATGAGTTTGGGGATAAGTATACACCCATGAACCATCACCACCGTCAGGTCATAAACATTTCCATCACCTTCTAAAGTTTCCTTCCACTCCTCTTATTATTGTTGTTGTTGCTATTTGGGGTAAGAACACTTAACGTGAGATCTACCTTCTTAGCAAATTTTAAATCTACAATTCAGTATTGTTAGCTCTAGGTCCTATACTATATAGTAACATATCCAGAATTTATTTATCTTGCATAAATGAAATTTTGGACTCTGTGGTCATCAAACTCAGAGAAGCAGAGAGTAGAATGGTGGTTGCCAGGGGTGGAGGGAGGAGGAAATGAGGAATTTCCACTTTGAAAAGTATCCCACGGAATTCTGATGTAAGTAGTCTGAGGATGAAATATATTTTGAGATACACTGGGTTAAAATGAAAGTTTTTGTTTCCTTGGCCATGTTTTCTTTTCCATGTAAGAAAATTAATGGGAGGTAATATTGCAATACACATAGAATGTAGGTTCAGTAGTCAGCATACCTGGGGTCAAACCCTAGCTCCACCATGCACAGGCCTCAGTTTCCTCCTTATAAAATGAGGGTAATATTAGTAACTACGATAAAGGGCTGTTGTGAGGACTAAATGAATTAATGCATGTAAAGTGTTCTGGACAGTATCTAGCACATAGTTAGCCATGATTATTTTTTAAGAGAAGTTGACATTCCCTTTGCATTCTTCCAGTTTCTTTCACAACAGAGTTCTACTTTTTTCATGATTTGATCTGACTCCAGGATACCTGGACATTTCTCTGGGAGAAAGTGGTGGGGAGAGGCTATGTGAAAAAAGTGAAGATCAGTGGCTATGTCTATAATCCAAGGTAAGAATCTCCTCTATTAGATGACTGAAAGCTGACTCCATATGATTTTAATGTAGCTTAAAGAGCTCGTCCAACTATAATGAGTAGAATTGTGTAAAAAAAAAAAAATCATACTGAGAAGATTTTAATATGACTCTGTAAGCTATAAAGTATAACCAATGACATTGCTAGAATATTTTTATATTGGCAAATGAAATCTTATTTAATACCAAACTTAAAAAGCACCTATGTTTTACAAAGGAAACGTCAATAACATATCCCTGTAAGTGTCTGGTATTTAGTTGAGACCCTTTTTCATATGCATGATTTAGGGCCACTATGTTAATTAAAAATTCATGACGGTAATATAAAAATTGAAATCTGCCCTAATAATTACAACACATGACTTTACCAGGTACTTCGAGTGGCTTCTTTACCACACAGATGTACAATGGTCATTTGACTGGGTGCTAAAAATGTTACAGCACTCTGACCTTCCAAGAGGAAGAATGTTGCATTGCAGGATTTAGATGTATTTAGTAATACTATCTACTTCAAGTGGAAGTATCAAGTTCTTCTTTTAAAGGAACAGAGATAACAAGATCCTTAAGATAAGTATTTATATCATTTCTTGCATTTACTTTGCTTATATTAACTAATCATAATGCATGATAAATTGTTGCTATACTTTTTGGCAAGTTTCATTCTGTAGTAATAATGATGATGGAATACTTCTAATTATAGTCTATGAGACCCAACCTACGTTTTTAATTCATTTGAGAAAAGTCTGAATTGAACAATTTGACAAAATAAGTTCATAACTTATTTCGGCCTTTGAACGTTAGACTCTGTAAAATTCACACGTGTGGATATCGAAACCCATTCCTGCCTGCAACCAGCCACAGCTCCCTCGCCAACAGCTGCAGGTTTCATTGGCCTCACCTCTGGCAGGAGCTGTCCAGCAGGAGATGTGAGGGCAGAAGGGCCCCCGACCAGGGAGACCACGCCGTTGCAATCCACAGCACTGTGCATCTTCCCGTTCATGGGCAGAACGGGGAGCACCCTGGAGGCGCGGCTGGCCTGGCTGACGTTGCTGGGGCGCCGCTCCCCGTGTCTGTGCGGCACAAACAGAGAGTCTCTTCTGCTGTCATTGTCTTCGAAGGTGCTGTGCTCATCATCGGCAAAGTCATTCTCAGAGCCAATATCCTTGGCTCGACCTCTGAAGCTGAAAAGGCTCGCCCTACTGTTGCGTCTTGGAGAGAAAAGGGAGCCACGGATGCTCAATAAAGACTATCAATAACAAGAAAGGAAACAAACAAAAAACAGATGAACAGAATTAAGTGCTGGTGTCCTGAACAATATGAGCCTGGACTCTTCATTTCATAGCTGTTGACTCACCAAAGGTAAGGCATTGGACAGGTGGAAGCAAGGGCTCCTGTGGCAACTGCTGGTGGGGTTCTGGCACTTTCTACTAGGTACAGGTCTTTTGTTTTGCTCTCCCTTTTCCTCCTTTCCTTGATTTTCATCTTCTGAGCTCTCATTTTCTACCATTTTCTTTTACTTTACCCATGACTTCAGATAGTCATAAGTACCCCCCCCCCCACAAAGACTGTTTTGTCTCATTTCTGGCACCTAGAACTGAAATCTTTGCTAGACCCTTCTCTAGAAACTATTCTTATTTAACAATCCAGTGGAAAGCAATTAAGCACACAACTAAGTTTTGATCCTTTGAAGCCAAAACTACACCAGTAAGAGTTCACTAGTGCCCACACCCAGATGCAGATCTCACCACCAAGGAAAATAAAACCAATCTTGCTAGTAGGTCTGTTTAATTATAGTACAAGGAGCAACTTCTCTCCTTCCCTTTGCATATTTTATAACAGTCCTCATGAATAATTTAAACAAATCTAGCTGAAAGAACTGTACGATTCATTCCCTGATTTTCACTCTTCTGTCTCAAGAAATCTCAAGAGCACCATATTTACAAAAACCTGGTCTTCACTAACTATCTGGTCAAAACCATTTGACAATTTTCTAGATGACTACAATGTCATTGTTATCATTCAGTTTACTTTGATTCTCAAACATAGTACCATTGAGCACAACGAATCATTTCCTGTTTATTACTAGTCTACTTTTACAACCTCACTCTAGTGAGCACTTGTTTCTATTTGTCCAATACCCATTTGTTCTTTTTCTGTTGACAGTACCCCGATTATCTCCAAGACCTGCTCCCCAGGCAAGACCATGGCCCAGGTCTAGTCAATGAGTGTATTCCATGCCTCTGGCCATAGAGCCTGTTTTGAAAATGGGTAGGAGACCCTGCATGGTCCCTTGACAGTCACCAATTTCTTGTACAATTGTTGAGAAAGAGGTGCATTTTCGATTGAGGTTGCTAAAAAATATTGAATGTAAGTTTGGAGCCATGGTGGGCATCTTATCAGCATATTGGAGGAGCCTGGAGATGTGGAGTAATACTTGGCCCTGATAACATGTTTTGAGCCTTTGGATCTAGCTGTGCCTAAAGCTACTCATTGATATCATTTATATAATTTAATCCTCTTTTTTGCTTAAGCTGGCTTAAGTTGAATTTCTATGATTATTAATAGAATACCAACTTTATCATTTAACCATTACTAGTTTCATCTTTTCATCTCCAAAGGATTTAAAGCTAACTAAAATTATTATTTTGTACCTATATATTTTTTACATTCCCTGACTAATAAGTATACATTTAACTTTATTTTCAGCTAAAGAATGATTTTCTCAATAACATCTATAAAATGTCTATAATCTTTAAACACTATCTTATGTTATATGATCTTATTCATTATTTACAGAAACACATCTAAGAATACGGATCTGCTCCCACAGCAGAACTTATTTCTTCTTTTCCTATACCCATGTTTTTTCATCCTGTTATCAACTTCATTATTCTTTTCTTTTATTGTTTCCATATGAGTATTGTTTATTTTTTTCTATTTTTTAATATTTATTTATTTATTTGGCTGTGCCGGGTCTTAGTTGCAGCACACAGTATCCCTGACCAGGGATCAAACCCGGGCCCTGTGCATCGGGAGTGTGGAGTCTTAACCACTGGACCACCAGGGAAGTCCCCAATACGAGTATTTTTTAAACTTCTCCTACACTATCCAACTTCTTTCATGTCTCCTTTCTCTCCTTTCACAAGGGACTTTAAATTAGCTATAAGGACATAACAGTTACAGAACTTTTGACCTACTGGTTATCATTACCTCAAAAAGAAGCCAGATAAGAAATGCTTGGCAATAAGAAATAAAGCAGAAATTATGTATACGTACCGCTCTTAGTAAGAGTTTTTTTTTAACTACAAGTACTCCCCTCAATTAGAGCCAATAGAAGGGCTGGAGAGAAATGTTATTAAATTGCATACAGTGTTTCTCAAAGTTCAAAGGTGAATTATGCCACACAAGAGCATAGTTTACATATGGCAGCTATATGAAAAATGATTGTTTCCCATCTGTTAGCATCAACTTCCACTGTTTACATTGATTACATAAATCCATAGCAATCAAATGCTATACCACAAATAGAGGATGGACAGTAAGAAAAAATCTGCCATACCAAATGGATCTCTAAAAACTCCTCGTTTATCACAAATATGGAGGGAAATAATAACTTCAGAAAGTCAACAGTATCTTATAAAGGCTTCAAAATAAAATATTCAGGTTGTCTTGAGACGTCATTAGAGATTGCACTCTTGACTTTCTTCTTTCCCTTCTCCCACACTAACAAGTCATATTGAAGTCTAAAAACTATTTCATACAATCCACTTACTCTACTGAGAAAATTACAATCCTATGATAAAAGTATTCATTATATTTTTTTCAATATGAAAGTAGAAATGGTTACCGACACAGTTGCCTATCATGTCACTACAAAACAATAGTTTTTAATACTTTGGGGCCTTAGGCCCTTGAAAAATCTAACAAAAGCTATGGACCCTTCATCACCATACCCAGGTTAAGAACCTGGTTCACTATTTTCAGTAGTACTTACAGGGTCTTGCAAAGTGGGATTAATATGATTTCAGCATCCCTCCCTTTCTTCCTCTTCCTTTATCCCTCTCTCTCTCTGTGCCTCTCCATTGCCCTCTCCATCTTCTTAGTTACTTGTTTGTCTACTTCTTTATCAGATAAAAATCTTTAGTTCTATTTTTATACACACACCACTTCAGAAACGAATATCAATTTGAACCAGATATTACATGTTGTATGAGTGATCACCTATAATGCCCAATTAGGAAGCAGAGGTTTTAAGAAGACAGTATGGGGAAAATGTTATGTCTTTGGACAAAATTTACAGAAACAGATGGGATAGAGCCTAACATTTTCAGACTTTACTATTTTGCCTAGAATTAGTTCTATAGGACTTGAAATGAAGCAAATTGGAATAACTCTGTGGTATCTGTTGGTTTGCAGTTCAGATTTAGGTAGTTTTTCCTCAGGTAACTTACTTTCCGTCTTTCCTCTCTCCTTCCTTCTCCTTTTCCCTTCCTTCAAAATAAACAATGCTCTAAAAAGGGGATTTGATTTTTAAAAATTCACATTTATTAAGATTAGTATCTCCACTAATGTAATCATAATGATTGTGACAACAACATGAATAGGGGTGAGTAAATGTTGATATTTATTTAAAAACAAATTCTACTTCAAATTTGAATTCAGCCTCACTAAGCCTTTAACTTATCCTATCTTATAATGTTACCTGGACTTGGAGTGAATCAGGTTGACATAAAAATTTATATGTATTAAACATAAGGCTATGTGAGACTGCGTATACTAAAAAATGTACAAACAGCATGTATAATCCTAAATATACATATCTTTTAAATGAAACCAAATTGTAAATTTCCTCAACAGTTTCTTAAGATTTTTTAAAATATTTTTATTTCTTTTATTATTATTATTAAAAAAATTTTTTTTGGCCATGCCACATGGCATGCAGTGTCTTAGCTCCTTGACCAGGGATCGGACCTGCACCCTGCTGCATTGGAAGGTGAAGTCTTAACCACTGGACTGCCAGGGAAAAAAAAGTTTTTTTTTTTTTAAGATATTCTTTCTAGTCAGCCTGATACAGTGGAACGTTCAAGGGTATCAGTGTCAGGATAAATCTGAATGCCGCTTCAACCTTTAATAACCAGATGACATTGGGCAATTATTTAACTTCACTGAGCCTAAAAAATAGTGAAAGTAGTACTATGCAGGGCTGTTAACATTAATTATGGTAGAGTAAGAAGAATGCCAAGCGCAAAACAGGCACTCAGCGAAGAATACCAGCCTTCCCCTGTCTTCACATCTGCAGATTGGGGATGAAGATTATAGTACCACCCTAGGGCTGTAGTGAGTGGCTTCAAGTAGAAATGGACCACATAGGTGTTAGCTATTATCACTGTTATCGGTGCTGTTCAAACTGTGACTGTTAACTGTATGGATATTAAGCTTTCACTACTGAAAAACTGTATTTCTGGTAATTCTCTTGGTAATTTCAAAGACAATTAAGGATCCTAAATTTCAAAGTTTCAGCAGCTTGTGTTGGTACATAAGCCAGAAACATCTAGATATCATTTTCTACACTATGTAAGTCAAGGTATTCTTTTCATGCAAGTCTCATTAAACATAAGACAAAGATAATCAAGAGCAATTAAGCACAACTGTTTACTTAGTGTCATAAATCTTCTCAGTGCATGTCTACCTAAAATTTTTGATTACATTTTTAGAAAAATTTTGCTTCGGTTTCCCTTGAAACAAGGACACGAAGAATACACTCCTCATATGAAGTTCGCACATGCATGGGAACAACTGCACAGATGGTCTGAAAGAATCCACTCTTCACTTTTAGGAACCTGTCACTCAGGAAACCTACCATTCACTGGGTCCAGGCACCACAGCTAAGAAGGGACAGTAACCATCTGCTGATTATTCCTCATGTAGAAAACTGCCCTGAGAAGTCTCAGAATCACAAGCCTTCCCAAGCCCAGTGGGATCTATGCTCTAAAAATGCGTTCCTGAATTCCAAAAAGTCGTAAAACTCACAAATTCCTTGAGGTGATAACCAAAACACTCAATGATCATTACCATTCTGAAAGCATTGTGCCATCCAGGAAGAAGGCAGTTTTATCTAACCAAATTCTGGCAAATCTTTAAAAAATTCTGTTTGTTCTGACAATGCAATTTACATAATCTAATATTTTTACCTGGTGTGGAGAGGAAAATCTCTTTTCATATGTCAGCCTGCTTCCTTCTAAGGAAAAACGGAAACCTTTTCTTCTTATGCTGTCTTCAGATTCAGATTTGGGGACCCCATCTTCCTTCTCTTCTTCTCCAGACTGTTCTTTCTGTTTCTTTTTCTTCCGTCTGTTTTTCAGCTCTTTTTCACTCTTGGAGCTCAACTTTGATGCTGCTGAAGAACTTTCTGAGAAAACCCCTATCCCACCAGCACCACTGACATCTCTTGATTCAGCAGATGCTGCTGCCGCTGCTGCCTAGAAGGGTTCAAGGGAGATGGTAGTTGTATATACACTTGGAAAAACTCTATCTATGTTACCGCTTACTTCATCTTTGGTATCATGAATATGTGATTTTGAAAAATGATTCTCCATTCTAGTATGTATTTGTAAAACAATGCATCATCGTTAGACCGATTAAAGAATTAAAATGAAAAGTGGAAGATGATACATGTGACTTTAATGAAGATCTTCAACCTGTAGCCTCACACTACACTTTCTAATTATCTAATAAGATGAATACGATACTCAAATATCATAATGATTTTTTCTGTGATTTAAACAATATCATAAGAAGGAAAGAATTTAAGAACTAAAGGTTTCCTATTTTTGTTTTTATTTATTTTATTTATTAATTAATTTATTTATCTATGGCTGTGTTGGCTCTTCGTTTCTGTGCGAGGGCCTTCTATAGTTGCGGCGAGCGGGGGCCACTCTTCATCGCGGTGCGCGGGCCTCTCGCTATCGCGGCCTCTCTTGTTGCGGAGCACAGGCTCTAGAGCGCAGGCTCAGTAGTTGTGGCACACGGGGCCAGTTGCTCCGCGGCATGTGGGATCTTCCCAGATCAGGGCTCAGAACCCGTGTCTCCTGCGTTGGCAGGCGGATTCTCAAGCACTGCGCCACCAGGGAAGCCCTAAAGGTTTCCTATTTTAACCTGATCCATCACATTTCCACTTGACAATGACTTTTAGTGCCAGTCTAAATTATTAAATTTAATTCAGTCAAGTATTTTGTTTCAATAAACCTTTTTTTCTCTTTGACTTAAAATGATTATTTCACTAAGAAATGCACAACAAAAGCAGATTACAGATTGTATATAAGAAAATCCCAGATCATGGCATCTGAATGAATTTGTAAATTTCAACAATACAGTTACTGGAAAGAAAAAGTGCTCAATGTTGTTGCTGCTACCCCAGTATATTTTATCTGATCTTTATTACATATTGATATTGTAAATTTCAACAGTTCAGTTATTGGAAAGATAAAGTGCTCAGTATTGTTGCTGCTAGCCCAGTATATTTTGTTTATCTGATCTTTATTACATATTGATATTCAGGATATTCTGTGTTAAAAGGGAACTGTACTCTACATTCAAGAAAAGACGAATATAGGCAATTGGATTAGTGGCATTAAGTCAAACAAACATAACTAGAGAAATTCTTGCCTTATTTTGAAGCCTCAACAGTCCAAATTATAGGATTTACAGAGTGGTAGGCAAAGAATGTAATGATTTAGTATGTTTATGTACCAGTGTTTTCCTTATGCAATCCACAAACCTGCATTTAAACACTTGAAATAGAAAATAAATATTAAATAGGTCTTTGTCTTTCTTCCAGACTCTATGAAATAATCTTCTTAGTTTGACCCTGGTTTTCTGACCTTTCCCACCTCTAGCAACACTAACGAAGAAGCAACTATAACTGAATTCTGCTTTCTCAGAAGATTAAGAAAATACTTCGACTGAAGGCATGTAGGTATAACTACTTTGTGAGCTTGAGTGAATAAAAGGTCACAAGGGAGAAAAAAAGGTCAACAAAGTTCATTATAATTCATCATGTTTGGACGCCATTACTATTGACTGTAAATAATCATCAAAACAAAATAATAATCTCCTAATAACCAAACAGGCTCCTAACACTTACCAAATACATATGACTTGTTTCGAATATCAATTACCACTGCTGATTTTGTGTGTTAAACGACTCTGATCTCGACAGTGTGGTCAGAGAGCTGAGATAAACAAACACAAAAAGGCTCGAAGCTTGCTACTATACCTGAGCTTCTTCTTGTTGCTTTTTTAATTGTTCAAGCATCTGCTGAAATTCAGCTTCTTTCTGTTCAGCCTCTTCCAGCGTTGCCTGATTCTGTTCCTCATAGGCCATGGCCACCACAGCCAGGATTAAATTTATAAGATAGAATGAGCCCAAGAAAATGACCAGCACAAAAAATATCATGTATGTTTTCCCAGCAGCACGTAATGTCTGCAAAAATAGAAGAGATATTTTATTAAATTTTATACAGGATGTTATAAGCTCACACTCTAAGTAATAAAGTATATTATAGCAATTCTCTTGATCTCAGTATTTCATGCTTCCCAGAAGAATCATTTTATCTGTTCTCACCAGTTGATAAAGGTTTTCCCAGAAGTCTTGAGTCATAAGACGAAATAAGGACAAGAAAGCCCAGCTAAAGGTGTCGAAGCTTGTGTAGCCATAGTTGGGGTTTCTACCAGCCTTCACACAGATGTATCCTTCTGGACACTGGCTGTTATTAGGTTAAAGGAAAGAGAGGAAGTCAGTAACTATAAGTTGGATGGCTGGCTTTCCTGTTTTTATAGACGCCAAAATCCATTTTATGAGACACCAGGGAAAGCAGATTTCTCTCACTTTAGCCAGTGCTCAACCCAGCACTTAAGTGGACTGATTTACATAACAACAGAATCTGCTAAGTCTATTTGTGGATTCCTCTGTGATTCATAATTGTCATTATTATATTTATCATGTCTCCATATAAAAGCAATCATATTATGATTACTATCTTTTGGGATTTGTGAACATGAACAGAAAAATAAGTCTACAGGGAAAGATTTGATTTTCACTGAAGATATCTAGAGGCAGAAGTGTGCTGAATGTGGAGGTAGGCAAGAGGGCTAAAGAAAAGATGGTGGGGTCACATTGAGAGGAATGAATGAGTCTGCAGAGTGAAGGTTTCATAATATGACCTTAATGATCAAGCTGACCTGGCCTCAATATTGTGCCTGACACTTCTGGGCTGCGAGACTTTGGGCAAGTTTCCCACACTTGCTAGTCTTGGAGAACCTCATATGTAAGAAAGGGCTAATAACAGAACCTGCCTCCCAAACTTACAATCATTGAATACGATATCATATGTAAAACATTTAGTATAGTACAGAGAAAGAGTTAAAATCAGTCTGTTTTACTTATCACTAAGATCTGGAGATAAAGGCAGCACAATCTTTATCACATGAGCCAAATGCAAAGCCTGACGCTGATACCATTGGGAATTTTGCTACAGGTATTAGCTACTAATGTCCACAATATCATCTTCCACAGAAAGAACATTAGATTTCTGTCTATGATTCTAAAATCTTGTCAACTAGAGAAAGGTAACTATTTCTCTGAATTTTCCTCCTTGCTTTAGCTCCAGGTACAATACTTCTTAATAATAAGCATCCACATGATGACGATCATAATAATTAAAAGTACTTATTGAATGCTGTAATAGCTAAACATTCATTAATCCATTTAATTCTCACAGCCACCCTATAATTATTCCTATTTATCACATGGGGAAATCAAGGCAAGGAGAGGTGACGTTATATGGTGACGTCTGGGTTTGAATTCATGTACACTCTCCAGTCTGTGCTGTCAACCGCTTTGCTAAAATATGCTTAACATGTACTCACCACACCTCAGATATTGACATTATCTTCAGATATCTTACATTTTATGCCATGGAGACCACATTAGCTTATATAGAATATCACACTTATAAAAGAACATGCTTATGAATTCTATTAACTTAAGCTTCTTATGTATATGTACTGCTTTTCCCTATATTTTCCGTTGAACTAATTTGCAAGATTAGCTGTGACCTAGTATGGAAAAATAATTGCTGCGTATGAGTGAGTGTGTGAAGGAGGTGAGAATCCACACTTATCCCAGCTATTATGAGAGTCAGCGTGAAGTGGAATTTACGCAGGGCTTTGAATGAGGAGCAAGCGGGGGCTGGATGGGTGGAAGGTAGCAGGTTATTAAGGCCTACGCAACAGTGTGGACTGAGACTCAACACAAAACATCACTTACCCTGCATCTGAGCTGTTGCCACAAAGCAGAGCATCATTCTGCCCTTCCAAAAAATAGAAGTGACCTATTTAAAAGAGCAAAGAATAGAAAGAATCATTAAAAAAAAAAACCTCAAAACACTTCAGCCATTGTGCCTAGGTAACAAAGCTTACCTTTTCTTAAACCATGATGAAATTGATAAAATAATAAATGCATATAGGGCTAAATGAAAATATTTTAATAATAATTGAATATTAAACAAATATCAAAAAACATTTTTGATTAAACAAATGTTTAGAAGATTGATTTAGAAAGAAAATTTTTGGTAAGGAATAACTATTATAGCATTCTCTATCAGCATTTATTGCAAATATAAACTCAAATTGCTTGGGATAATTCAAAAAATAGCTGTCAAATTAAGGCTGTTTGGCACAAAAAGTGAGAGATAGGAAAGCCTTGTTGCTTCTAAATGCTGCCATGAAATAACATTTTATTTTACAACTATGCTTTGCCTGGACCCAAACTAGATTCAGACCTTTGTTTTCCCTACCAATTTTAACTTAATTTCTTGTGAAAAGTGGACTGAGCTGTTTGCTCTTTCCATGATACTGTAAGTAAGTGTTCTACTTTGAGTTTTGGCTTGAATACTGTCTTTCAAGATAAATTTGCTTCTTTGGAGATATGTATTTTCTAAGTATACTTATTTTTTATTCTTAAGGAATACCTTATATATAAATTTAATAAGTTGCAAAGATGATCTCAGGAAACATACACATATATAAACATACATATTTACATATTCACATACAAAAACATACAGACACATATACATTTAAAAAAACACACACACACATAACCCCCACAAAAAAATTTTACTATAGTTTTCAGGAATACTTAAAAGCCTATATTCAAGGAATACCCTAATATATTAGGTAGGTCAATCTGGGTCATAGTTTCACAAAAAATTTTAGATCCTTACCTCATAACATATATCAAAAAATCATTCTAGATATTTAGGGATTAAAGATTTAAAGACAAGTCCATTAATATAATATAAAAATATGTAGGTTTTCTTTTCAATCTAGACTACACAGGTAGCTGTTTAAATGCAGAATATACAGGTGGCTGTTTTACATGCAGAATATCTAGGTGAAAATTTTTATTATTTCTGAATCCAGAAGCATTTTATAATCTTAACTATAGAAAAAAAGAAAACAATTTTGATGACTTGATTGCCTAAAAATTAGAATCACTTAGGTATCAAAAACAAACAATAAGAAGAAAAAACAAGCTGGAGAATATATTCGCCAGAAAAAGTCAGAATGTTAACATACTTGATAAATTACAGAGATCTTATGAATTTCCCAAAGTATACTATCACCTGATAGAATAACAGGTAAAAATGTCAACAGATAATTCACATTACATTAAATATATAACTTGCTAATGATACTAATAAACAATTATAGATTCTACTACATTAATAATTAAAAAGAGGATACACTTTTCCTTCTATCAGAAGATGTTAAAATATGGTAATAATCAATATTAATGAGAATTCAGTAAGATGGCCACTGCTATAGGAGGTATATAGTGGTCTGACCTCTTTGGAGAGCAATATGACACTATGTCTCCCTAGCCTTAATGTCGTCATACCCTTTAACCCCCCAAAATTCTACTAATAGAAATCTATCTGAAGGAAACAATCAGAAATAGAGAAAAGATTTATGTGCAAAGATTGTCACTGTGCTGTTATTATAACATTAATAAATGGGAAATTTCATAAATAATGAAATCATTTGTTTTATTTTTTCACTTGTCCAAAGAATCTTAATCTCTTCAGTAAAAATCTTCATGAGAATACTAATTCTTAAAACATTAATATAATGTGAGAAGTGATAAAATTTCACATGGTTCTAAAAACCATGAAGGATACCTCAGACTAAGTATCCCAATGGAGTATTGATAATCAAGAGATCAATGGAAGTAGGCTAGCTAATTGCACAAGGAGAAGGAGGGGGCTTCCCTGGTGGCACAGTGGTTGGGAGTCTGCCTGCCAATGCAGGGGACATGAGTTCGGGCCCTGGTCCGGGAAGATCCCACATGCCGCGGAGCAACTAAGTCCATACGCCACAATTGCTGAGCCTGTGCTCTGGAGTCCGTGAGCCACAACGACTGAGCCTATGTGCCACAACTACTGAAGCCCACATACCTGGGGCCCGTGCTCCACAATTAGAGAAAGCCCCGCACAGCGGCGAAGACCCAACGCAGCCAAAAATAAATAAATAAAATAAATTAATTTAAAAAAAAAAAAGAGAGGGAGGGACTTGGACATTCCAATGACAGAGGGGCAGGCTTCAATGATAAGAAGTTATACTAAATCATAAGTATATTCTGATGTCCATCTCTAAAATAAAATCAAACTGTATTGATAAACAACTCTAACACAATGATTGATACCAAAGAGATAAACTGGAATAAGAATATTATAAAGGTAGGTTTTGAGTTTGCACTTTCTCATCAATAAGTAACTTGCTGGACTGAGGTTGCTTAACTTTCTGATGAGTACACAAATTCAGATTTCATCTTAGTTTCTCCATTTCCAGATACATCATATGCACTCAAAACATATATTGAGTCAAACCAAATAGGGCCAGATTATTTTTTCCTCAGTCTTCTTAATAATCCATTTCAGCAAAATACATTGAATAGTTCAAACTACTGATTTATTTATTAAGATGACTGAAAACTCCTGATCAATCCCCAACAAATGAATATTTTTGTTTATAAAGCATTATACTGTATTGCTGTCAAGACTGGTTTAGGAAAAGAACACATCTTCAAACGGTAACTTTTATCGCATTGATTGAAAGATAAGGAAAAAGGAGTAAGATACCATTTGACTTCTGTATCATATATATTATCTTAAATTGGTCTAAGTAACTTGGTTCACATCAAAATTGAGACAATTTTCACTATATATATATTTTAATATTTAAAGGACTAAACAGCTTAATGGTCAAAAGAGTATGTCTTACTTTTATCTTCAATATATTCATCCCAGTTAAACATGCTCACTGTCCTATTGAAAGTGGTACCATTCCCATCCAATGAGTTATTAAAGAAGGAAGTGATGTTTATTTCAAAGGAAGAATTATCTGGGGGCCATTGCAAACATTTGTTTCGCAGGTTGCCCATAAACAGCTGTAATCCTATTAGTGCAAACACGCTCAGACAGAACACAGTCAGGATCATTACATCTGAGAGCTTCTTCACTGACTGGATTAGGGCGCCCACGATGGTCTTCAGGCCTACACATAAAATCAAAGGGAGGAATTTAAATATACTATTCGACAGCTACTTCACAGACAAAAACATCATGAGCTCGTCCTGGAAGATAAAGATGTCATGCAGAATGCCAACAATATTAGTTTAATGTTTGTGATTGAATAACATTTTCATGAAAAGCCTGCTAGCCGGTGAAAATGAATGAAAGCAGAATTTGTACGTTCATTAGAAAACCGTGAATGGAAATAAACCAAAAGTGTATTTCCAAATACTCCTTAGAGCAAAAGAAATGGTTTTGTTATTCATGCTTAAACATCAACCTTGTATAAATTTTTTGCCTTTATTTGCAGATGTCTTACTCCCTAACCTCTTATTGATTTTATAAAAATCTATATGAATAAAGTAGTAAGAAATCTTGAAGTCACTGAGTTATGAGGTTATATATTTGTGAATTCTGCAAGCTTGAGTATGGGTTAAAAAAGGAAGACATCTGAAAACTGAGCCCCATGCAGCACTCATGCTATCCCTTGCTCTTTCATTTATCTGAAGTTAAGAAAATTACCAGTTTTAGACCTAACTGGTCAAATCTGCAGCAGTTTGAATGCCTTACAGTTTAGCTTCTATGCAGAAAGCTTGATGTTACAGGACGCAAACCATGTAGCCTGTTACTGCAAATGCCTCATGCAAAAACTTGTTAAACTCAAAGGCTGATTTAGAACAGATCATTTTAAAGAAAGCAACTAGTAAAAGCAAAGAATCAAATCCACCCAAAATATGATGTACTGATTCTTGCTTTTTTACAAATTTATTTGCAATAGGTGAGAAGCAACAAGGCTTACGCACAAAAGCTGTGATTGTAGCACCAATGCTGCTAAAGTCAGCCTCGGTGTTTAACCTAGCTCTCACCTGGAATGACTGAAATTGTTTTCAGTGCTCGGAGAACTCTGAATGTTCTCAACGCTGAGACATTGCCCAGGTCCACAAACTCTGTCACATATCTGTAATAGGGAGTTCACACACAAACACAATAACAGAACACAAGAAACAGT
Source organism: Neophocaena asiaeorientalis asiaeorientalis (assembly GCF_003031525.2). Lineage (NCBI taxonomy): Eukaryota > Metazoa > Chordata > Mammalia > Artiodactyla > Phocoenidae > Neophocaena > Neophocaena asiaeorientalis. Next base: position 1,591,959 of record NW_020185336.1, read on the forward strand.
TGGAGATATAAGGGGCCTACCACCTTATACCAGTTTCTTCTTACCTGGAATTACAGAAATAGTTTTCAAAGCTCTCAAGACTCTGAAAGTTCGAAGAGCTGAAACATTGCCTAGGTTTACAAATTCTGTTACATACCTGTAGAATTAAATCAGAGTTATTCAGAATTTAGGGAAATCTAAGTCTAAGTTGGTCTTTCATCAAGATCTTTCAACTTCAATGAGTGTTGCCATCAGATTTCCCAATTAAGAGAAAAATGGCATTGTCATCAATCATAATCTCTGTTACTTGGGAAATTTATTTTATTGCTTTACAGCACTAATTGAAATCAAAGCCATGTAATTTACTATGATAGTCCCTAATTTCTCCAAAGTGCACAATCTGATTGGAAGAAAAATATCCTAAATTCACATAATAACCAAGAAAAATGCTTGATCTGTTAAGGGAAACTACCAAGGAGAAATACAGTGTAGGCTCCCACTAATGATTTACTCTTCCCGGATAGGAAATGTATTAAGATACTTACGCAAAAGTAATGACTGTGAAATCCAACCAATTCCACGGATCCCGTAGAAATGTGAAATCTTCTAAACAAAAGCCCCTTGCAAGTATTTTTATAAGTGATTCAAAAGTGTAAATTCCTGTAAAGGTGTACCTGAGAGAAAATAGCCAAGCCCACATTAAAGGTCTAGTAGGTAATTTACATGTACATATCTTAAAGGAGAAAAATAACAAATACAAATTAGAGGCTTCCATATAGTTCTATATTGGTCTCCCTATAATGTAGACCTTAGGTAGTACTTAAGGAAGAAAGAAACATTACATTCTGAAAGACATTCTCATTGACTATTGAGTATTGTATTTGCTACATTAATTCATTTGAAAGCCCAAATAATATGGTTCTATATGAAAATATTACCTGAAATACACTAGTTTTGGTCTAATTTAAGGAAATAGTTATTAACAAAAATAAATGAAGATTTTTTGTCTAATAAAATGTGCATCGTTAACAGCAATGAAATATATACTAATAAAACATAGAAAGGTGATAGCCATGAGGAAAAGAACATACAAACTAGGTATAATTTTTATCATCAGATATTAGTAATCACTGATTACCTTTGAAAGAGTGTGAGACTCATAAGGAAGATAAAGAGCTACAAATATTGGCAGTCAAATCAGTGCAGTAATTGGAGCAACTTAATGAGCCAGTGCAAGCTTTGTCCTACAGAAAATCAGTGGTTGAAATGAACTTGAATCACTGTCTAACTGGTTTGTAGTAGCTAGTATGATTTGCTAAAGAAACTGATGAGGTCTCAAGATGTTAAATGCACATAAAGGGACAACAATATTGCAAGATTTTTTTTTAAATCTTCTACTTACTCCACATTCTTTGTCCAGTCTGGAGGATTACTCATGGTCATAAATACACAGTTGGTAAGAATAGTGCACATAATGAGCACATTGAATAAAGTAGAAGAATACCGTCAAGGAAGACAAAATTCAGTGGAAAATTTCACTTTCATACACCATTATGTCTTTCACCACCATGAAGTTTAGAACTTTTATGCCCTTATTATTTTATTATTGAGTTTGCTTTTTCCATTTCTGTAATTTTAACAACTCCATAACCAAGTCATGTCAGGCCAAGCCATCAATTATTTGGAGGCTACTTATGTGATTTTAGTAATGAAAAAGATTAAATGAAAAGAAATTAGCTGATTGGTAAGTAATTTATCAATTTAAGTTTTTTTCTTTCTTTAATGACAGACTCAACGACTGAAGTGCAAGCTCAGCATGTATGAAGACTCTGATAAAAATTCAACAAGAGAATACCAGTAATTACAGTCATCCCACAGTAGGCGTGGGGGATTGGTTCCAGGACCTGCAGCGGACACCAGAATCCACGGATGCTCAAGTCCCATAGTGGGCCCTCTGTATCTATGGTTTCTGCATCCTCAGATTCAAGGAACCATGGATCCTGAACACTGTACACCACCTACTGTTGGTTGAATCTGCGAATGTAGAACCCATGGATATGAAACCCATGGATGGGGAGGGCCGACTGTAACTGAATGCATTATAACTCCGTCCTAAGGGTCATCTGAGTGGAATATCTTCAATAAAATTCTTTCTAAGTGGAATATATAATATACGGTGATTGCTCGTTAAATTCTGAATAGTAAGAGAAGATGGCTGGTGTTAGTACTGACATTTCTTGGGTTTGTAACTGTGGCCAAATTACTTATAATTTCCCTAAGCCTTGGTTCACTTTGCTATAAAAGGGAGAAAGAATAACCATTCCACAGGATTGCTGTCAGAATCAAATTAGTTAAAATATATTAAACCTCCTGCAATTTAATGTGCCTTGTACATGGTAGATACTCAATAAATTACTTTCTTAATTTCCTAAATCATAGAGAACACTACTTATAAGAAACATGTGGTTTGTTTCACTCTACCCCACTTTGCCTGTGTAGACATAGCCAATGCAGTTCACTCTCCTTTATACTGAAAAACAGCAACAAAAGCTCTTTAAGAAAACTTTCAGTAGTAATACTTGAAATAACTTTCTTTCATAGTTAATAAAAAGCACAAGAAGGATTCAGCTGTACTTATGCAAAACAAGAGCTTTATCAATATAGATTTAGAAACTGTACAAAAATTCCAGTGAATAAATGCTATTAATATCACTTCTCACTCTTTATTTTTATTTTTATTTATTTATTTATTTTGCGGTACGCGGGCCTCTCACTGTTGTGGCCTCTCCCGTTGCGGAGCAACAGGCTCCGGACGCCCAGGCTCAGCGGCCACGGCTCACGGGCACAGCCGCTCCGCGGCACGTGGGATCCTCCTGGACCGGGGCACGAACCTGTGTCCCCTGCATCGGCAGGCGGACTCTCAACCACTGCGCCACCAGGGAAGCCCTCACTCTTTATTTTTATTATAAATCTTCACATTACTTACACATAGTAACATATCAGCACGATTTTAAGTGTAGTAAAATAGAATAGTGTTGTGTTATCTATATGTTGTGTTATGTATTATGTGTTAATCTATAAAGGAAGCTTCTTTGCACCCGCAACTGACTTTAGTCAAGGCAATCATTGATTTTTCATTTTGACTGGCAGTGATGCAAGGCACATGCTTGATTCTCAGCTTGTTAAAATGCATCCACATGAAAACAGTCATAAGTGAATGGTGTGGATCAGCCACATGAGGGCACTACAACCTAGAGAACACAGAAAAACACCATTTCAAAGAAGAAACATTTTTCCTCTATTGCTACAAAGAAACAAAAAGTAAGACAAAATTAAAGATGACTTGCTATTAGTATATAAAACTAGAGGATCCTTTGTGTCTGTTAGGCTGCTAGGCTCTACTGGAGAAAATGACTCCTCTTGGTCGGTTGGCGCCATTCAAAATACATGGTTCCCAGCCTCACCCACACTCAACACAGTCTAAATATTTCTCCACTTCACTGCACCTCCTACTCTGCAAAGACAATTCCAAATATTCTCCACTCTTCTCTGATCTCCAATCTTCTCCCTTCCCTCCCCATTTCAAACTCATGACCTTATTTCCTACTTCACTGAGAGAAGAGATAGGATCAGAATGCCATATCTTTACTTCCCACCCCCAAATTGACAAACCTCTCTGTAATAAGATCCTTTCCTCCTTCTTGTTTCAATGGGGGGAGTTTTCAATCCCTCTACTCATACTCTGGACACCTTCTACCTTTCCAGAACACTTCAGAAATCTCTTATCTCTTCCTTCTCTTACCTTTAACACTTCCCACTCTATCTACCTCTTCCTATCAGCACAAACTTGCTTAAGTCTCTCTTATCTCGGAGGAAAAAAAGAAAATACTTTCCTATAACCCACAATCCTCTAACTACTTACTACTAACTACTTCTCTTTTCCATTTCACAGCCAAACTTCTTGGAAGAGATGTTTATCTTTACTTTCCCTCATTTATCTATCACATCCTTAGCCTACCAGTTTTCTTTCTAAATATGACAAACATCTTCATGTTTTGTCCCTGAAAACAAAAGGATAATTTTGAGTTCTTATTTGACTTGCTCTCTCAGCAGCATTTGACAAGCATGATTCTTCTTCCCCCTTTCATTATGTTCTCTTATTTTTGCTTTCATGAAGTCCCAATCCCTTGATTTTTCATGTCTCATGGACAATTTTTTTGTATCCTTTGAAATGTTATATTTCCCTTTTTGAAAAGGACATCAGATATCCAAGCCATTTTTCCCTCTCCTGCTATATTTATCCTAGTAAAGCTCATCAACATACATAGCTCCAAGTACATTTACATGCCCACTGATCTCAAGTATTTCTCTCCAGACTAGCCCTCTCTTCTGAACTCAACTGTCCATGGTACCCAATTGTACATATTACATCTGCATTTATGTTTACTCATTTCATTGACACTTCAAATTTTTTCAGTTCTAAAACTAAACTAAAAATCTTTTCATCCTATTCCTCTGCCCCTCTAAAAGACTGCCCCTTTGACATCTCTGTATCACAGAAAATGGCTCATGATCCAGTCAGGAACCTAGGAGTGATCTTGCATTTTTCTCTTCCTTAAACCTCCACATTCAACTTAACACCAAATATTGTCAATTCTACCTGCTATGCCTGGATTCAGTGAACTTTTCCCCCAATCCTCATATCACTACATAGCCCAGGTGTCCATCAAATCTAACCTAGATTACTGCAATTTCATCTAAACTGGTCTTTCTGAATCCATGTTTGACTCCTTTCAATCCTTTCTGCATACTGTACCAAATGACCTTTGTAAATGTAATTTCAATAGCTTTCCACTACCTTAGGATGGCGATCAAATATCTTACAAAGAGGGAAGAGTCTAGGAGATCTAACTCCTCTCTACTTCTCCAGTTTCAGCTTCTTTACTCTTCATTCCACTCTCCCCAGTCCAATATTATTGCAATTGTTTTAGGTCATGGAATTAAATAAGCTCTTTTTCAAGTCAGGATCTTAGCAAATATCACCTCTTTTCCCTGGACATGCTCTCCACTTCACCTAGCCAATTCCAACTTTTTCTCCAGCACTCAGATTAAAAGTTATTTTCAGTAAAATGCTGTGCACAATAGCACATTTCCTGATTAGGTCTATCAGTAATACATACTTGTAGCACTTGATACCATTCCTCCAATGACTAATTTTAACACTGATTTTTTTTCTGCTAGGCAGTCAACTTCACAAGGGCCATGTCTATATTGTTCACCACCATACCTTTGCCATTTTGCAGTGTCCGATGACTATTGAATGATGTCAGTTCAGAAGATTGTTTATTACTAAGTGAAGTAAATTTTCCCTTTTTAATGATATATTTATTAATATGGATCAGAAATACAACATGAAATTTGTTTTCACATATATCAAGTTCACAAGTTTCTATACTTTTTTTGAAAGAGAGAACACTGGATAAATATAAAGTGGAAATTGATAGCCTCATGAGATTTATGTCATGTAACAGACTAAGCCATGGTTTTATGACCCTTAAAAATATTTACTCCTTATAATGATAAAAATTAAGTATATATAATAATGTAAAATATATATTCAAATATTAATAATAGAAAGAGTGAATATTACCCAGTAAGCCAAAATTAATAAATCATTACACTCAAACTCGTGTTTTTCACATTGTATGACTATCATTTTAATAATAAAAATATGCTTAAGTTAAAGATCCTGACAGATGCTCAAAAAGGAAAGCAAATAAAACTATTTTGCTTTTAAACCAAATAAGAGATAACTAGAGTCAGGTTTTTATGCTATTAGTTTAATAGATAATCTCTAAATAGAGAGTTTCAAAACCCATTACTTTTTAAAATCACTATAAATGCATTTTATCAGTCACATATCTTTAAGATTCTCGGAGTTTGGTGAGTGATTGAAATAGTAGGATTTCAGATAATGATAACAAATATACAAATATGAAAAAAAATGTAGACATGGTATTGGTGATACCATACATTGAAAAAGTATAGAAACTCCATGTCAAGGTAGATTTCAAGGGGTTAGAACTAGTAACAAAACGCATATATTTATTTTCTAAATATATATTCCATGACATCAACTAAAGTACATTTTTTGAAAGAACAATGAATCCTAGAATAGTATTTCCTTAAGAGACTTTGTATATAAAATAAAATAGAGGTAGGTTAACCTCATATAATATCAGGAAAAAAAGGATTTTAAAATCTATTAATTTCTCTATACCAGATATTAATAAAAATGTGTTAACCTTTTGATTGATACTAACCCGTCAGTTGGCAAGTCTAAAATATTTCCTATGTGTGTAAGATGAGGAAAGACTTCAAGTTTACACTGAAAATGGTTTATGTAACTTTTGACATGGAAACTAGATGTCTACCTCTATATCCATGTAGGTAGGATGAAGCAGCATGAGTTTTAAAGTGATGAACTGTGGATCAGATGCATCCTTTACCAAACACATGGGCTTCAGCAAGTTAATTCTTTAAGGCTCAGTTTTCTTGTGTAAATGCAGATAAGAGTCCTAATACTTTTCTTAGAGGATACAATCATTTTTATTACTATTAATCATTTGTTTATTCAACATAAAAATGTAGGGCGTTTCTTTGTTATTCTTTTTTTTCTTTGTTATTCTTAAGGAGAAGACATCGTTTGTTCTGTCCAGGGGCTTTGTAATAATACATAATATCCAGAGAAGTTGCAGAGAAATTTTCAACTTAAAATATATATGAACTAGAGGTAGAAGATAGTTTTATGTAAGAGGTTTTCTAACATAAAAATGGAGAATTCAAAGCAAAGTAAGACAGGCCTCTTTCTACATATTGATGCATATTTGTGAGACAGCAGAAATATTGACTAAATGTCACATATATATGTGACACACACATAATGTTAACTCTTGAGTTGTTTAATTTTGTTATTAACAAATTCCTAACTACGTGATAACTTTTGAGCATTAAAGCAGGAAAAATAGAAATCATAAGCTGTTTACCCTCCTTTCCCTTAGACCTATATAATTTTGGGGTTTTGATTTCTACATAGATGAAAACCGTGATTTTTTAATTTCTACATAGATACCATATAATTTTGGGATGAGCTAAAAAGCTCACTTCCTATTTAATGAAATAGTAAGTTGGAGCCACTGAAAATAACCTTTGAAATACACAGAGACAGAGATACTGGCAATGCCCCCAGTACATTATTTATACCCGAGGGTTCAGAAATCAATTTTCTTCTGTTAGATGGAAATTGCAAAAGACCTAACCTGAAGTTTTAGCTCTGCCACTTATATAAAATGTAGTCTTAGAAAAAGACTAAACATGTGTGGGCTTCAATGAACTCATCTGCAAAATGAGAAGGCTGGAACTGACCACATTATGTTTTGGTCGATTAACAGCTCCTAACTCTGGTGCTGTATAAACATTTTGTTTGCAAAATCAAGCCTCAAGACAGTAGAGATTTGTACAGAATTCTTTGTGGAATTCCTTAAACAATATGAGAGTGTTCCTTTGCTAATCTTGCAGCAGCTGCTCCTAGAATTGTAGCTACTACTACCAACAATAGCTGTCCTGGCTACCAGTTATCATGTTCCTACCAAGTGTTAGTCATGGTGTCAGGTACTTATGTAGTTATTATTACTGATGTATATATAACGATTGCAATTTTATAGATGGAGAAACTGAGATTCAAAACAGTTGGAGTAACTTGGCCCAAGGTCATGGAGCCAGTAAGTAAATATCAGAGGTGGGGGTTGAATCCAGGTTTTCTGAAACCAAAAGCTGTGTATTTTCCTACCCCTTATGAATGATAGGTAGTTCTGCATTATTGTGTGATTTGGAGTGTTTCAGGTCTTTGCCATCACTTTAAATACCATCCATACACTGACATCTCTCAGTTATACCTCCAGCCCAACCCTTTTCTGAACTCCAGACTTGTATTTCCATTTAACTTCTCAACTCCTCCACTGAAAGTCTAATAGACCCCTCAGAAAAAAAAATATGTTCAAATCCACACTTTTGATTTTACCCAGCATATCCCTCCACCTAATGTTGTCCCAAGCTCAAGTAACTGCATTTTTCTTTCTTGACCAGACTAAACACTTGGAGTTTTCCTTAGCTCTGCTCATTCCCTCACACCCCATGTCCAACTGCTCAGCATATCCCGTTCAGCTCTTCTGAAAAACACATCTGAATTTGATGACATCTGCTACCCTCATTGTTTCCACCAAAGGCCAAGCCACCGGCGTCCCCTGCCTTCATAATGGCAGTAAGCCCCCAATCTATCTTCTTGCTTCCATTCTTTCCCCCCAGGCAGCCTGTTCTCCACACAGCAGCCAGAGTGATCTTTCTCAAATTTGAGTCAGGTGATGACACTCTTCTGCTGAAAACCCTCCAGTCATCTCTCCCCATCTCATGCAGCATAAATTTGGTGTCTTCACCACAGCCTACAACTTCAGCTCCGACCTTCACTCTCACTGACCTCAGCCTCTCCTACTCTCTGCCTTTCCCACTCTCCTCCAGGCACTCTGGGCTCGTGGCTGATTCTAGAGCACACCAGGTACACTTCCACTTTTATCTTTTGCCTTCATATTTGCTATTCCCTTTTCCCCTCAGATTTCCATGTCTCACTCCCTCACTTCCTTTGGCTCTCTATTCAAATGCTATTTTTTTCATAGAGGACTTCCCTGATCATATGATTTAAAACAGGACCTTGCCACTCTTCTCTTTTTACACTGCTTTATTTTTCTTAATAACACTTATCACTAGCTGATTTATTTTTATTATCTCTCTCCTCTCAAACACACACATACACATGAATGTAACCACATGCGAGCAGGGACTAGGTTTGGCTCTATGTTGCATCCCAGTGTCTAGAAGAACATCTGCCACACAGTAGGTACTTAGTAAATATTTGCAAATGAACAAATGAATAACAAATGCAAAGTAAAGGAGAGTGTGCGTATTAAAGTAAAATAATAAAAACTGACATGCAACACATTGAAAATTCTGATAGGGAATTTTAGGAATATGGATTATTTTTTACTTGTTTACTATCTAGAAAATATAACCATATTTTATTTAACTATTGAAACAAGGTAATGGGCACATCAACAGCATTTTCAGTTTTCAAAATATACCCTGACAAAAATATAGTAAGCTAAGATTTTTCTGCCAAAATCAAGAAACAAAGCTAATTTGATATGCAACAGCTCCTAATGAAGATAACAACTCTTTAAGAAATAAGTCAGGATTTTCGGTGGAAATAGAGATACCAATCTAGGTTTAAGATACAAATTTCTTGATTGTGACTGGCCATATTCTGGATTATAAACTAATGATAATAAATACACAACAACCTCTTAACTGTGCCCAAGACCCACCATTACCAACCCCAAGCATTGTTATCTTATAGCAAAAGACACTTGAAGTCAGAAAACCAGGATTTGAGTTTAGGATTTGCGTTGTGAGGAATAAGACAAAATCATTGGGAAAATCACCTGCAAACAGTACAGTATTATTTACATCAAAGTTTACGAGGATCTCTAGGCAAATGTGCCTTATCACCAAAAGACTGAAGAATGTGTCTATCAGTCTACCTGCCTTTTCTCATATCTCTACTCCAAGGTGAGATATCTGAAATATAGTATTTTAATTCAGGCAATCAGAGATTTTTAAGAATCTACTTTTTCTACGTTGGAAGAAATCTGTAACTATATGCCATTTGTAAGGTTCTGGGAGAGTCAACCGTTCAGTTTGGCAAGTCTTAGATTTACCTGGCTGCCTTCACATTTCAACTTGCACCACTGCAGGCCTCCTAACAACTTTGCCCCTTGGAGGTTTTCTTTTTTACTGGGAAGCAAGTGCAAACCTTCAAATTAAATTGTATCTTGATTCCTGAATAGCCCCCACCATAAACTTGGTCCTCAATGCCCAGAGTCTCTGATCAGAACTTCTAAAACTGCTCTCATGCTCTACCACTGGAAGTCTCTTTTCCCAGACGGCATTAAGTTAGGGCTCCTGGGTCTCCTAATATAGAACTTTTTGGAGTGGAGATTATAGATTTTCAAAAAAAATACTATCTCCCCACAAAAGTTTTAAAACAACAAAAAAATCCTGCCTTTTCCTATAACATTGGGCTTTCTTAATTTTATTTCATCATTCAGTTTCAAGAAAAATCGATTTTTCTGACCTCTTCAAACCTTCCATTTTGTCAGTTGTTTTGCATCTAATTATTTAACCTCTTGACTCATTTGTCACTTATTTATTCAATATGTACTCTCTCAGTATTTACTATGAACAGAGCATTGGGCTAAGTCTGAATTTTCCACATAATTTCATGTATAAATTGTGATTATATAGGGATGTATAATTATTTTTAAATATAATAAATAATTTATGGAAAGATTTATTCAGTGCCCAGATTATAAATACTCAAACATAATAATGGACCATAATTTATAGTTCAAGAGACTCAAATCTAAATCTCAATTTCATTATTCATTCCTAAAGCTAACTCAAAGCATTTTTTCTCCCTGTACAACTGGGTTCTCTTACTTGAAAAACAGAAGTAAGGAATCATTATTGCTTAAAAAAAAACTAACAAAAAATTATTAAATGTTAAAACATGAAATTAACGTATGAAATTAAAATATGTTGACGTCTATGCAAAACTGGGGGCGGGGGTGAAAAAGGAATGACCTAGAGGTTAAAAGGAAACTGAATTCCAGAATGCCACGCTTCTAAAGACATCATTTGCCACAATGCCAGGCAAGTCTGGGGACATGCTTTACAGCCCCTCCACCCAGAAATTAGATGACTTCCCTGTACCAAGCTTATCCCATCTCTTGAATTCCTTATCTTTTCTAATTCCCTACCATATCTAATTCAAATATTTTCTGGGCCTGCTAGAGGAAGTTAAGTTTTTACTTTGTAAGCCTTAAAGCCAAGCCCTGGGCTGATCATGTTGTAAATTGCAGGCAATGACTCTTTCTAATTAGGAAACAAAATTTAAAGTTGTCCTACCTGAGACTTTGCTTAACTTTCAGTTTCCCCTTCCTTACCTCTAGTTCCTGATATATATCAGTTCCTCATCCTAAGGCCTTTGTGCGCTTCCTGTAAATGCCTCTGCGTAGCACAGCCAGTCTTGCAAACCTTTGCTTCCTTGGTTGTTGTAGGGCTGGCTGTCAGCCAGATCACTGTCCCTGGCCTGGAATAAAACTTCTCATTCACAACTACTCTATTTACCTTCAGGAGTAAATCAAATCACCATCTCCCACCAAGGCGTCATCAATTCCATCTCTAGGAAGTAGATACTTCATGAGGAGAATGAAGCATGAAATGAGGATATATATGTATAAATAGAAATTAAACCTTTGGAAAGAGATAATTGTAGCAGGACCTGAGACTTGAATAAAACATAGGAACAAGTGACCCAAAAAAGTGACATTTGAAAGGCTAATATGTATTCCATCACAATTATAAACATTTATAACTCAAAGCTTTCAAATGCTAAAATGAAAAGCAGAAAGTAGTAAAATTCAGATGAAAAAGACATAAAATTGTATAATTCAGATTATGCATATATTTTCCAAATGTAAAGTAATGAAGAAAATTAACTCACAGAATCTACCCATTATATAGATAACCTTGTAAAATTTGAAGACTTATAAAAGGAGAGCCTGGTAATACTGTCAAAATTAATGAAGAAGTCTTGGATGTAGTAGGCAATTCAGAGGGAGAAGAGGAGGAAAGAATAAAGAAAGAAGTAGTAAGTCAGGGAAAGAAGAAATATTTGGAAGATGGGGCAAAGTGTTTCACTTACCTATGATCCCATTTTGCAATAATGCGAACTGTTGAGTAAGAGGGAAAAAGAAAGAGCACATAACATTGCCAACCACGCATATTTCTGAAAAATTCCCAACTCAATAAGTCAGTCAAAGAGCAAAATCATATTAAATGACTATTTGAAAAAAGGATATGAATGTACCAAAATCTTAATAGCTAATTTTCTAATAGGGTTGAAGGGAGTTAAAATGTACAGGGCAGGGGTGGCACTGAATCGAGAGATTGCTTTCCCTTTATTCAATACTATAAACGTCTGAAAAAGAAAACAAACACATAAAACAGAATTTAGAATCTTAGTATTAAAATTAAGAATATTTTAAGAAAAAAGTGAGACAACTTTTTAGAAATATTGTCTTACAAAATATAATAATATACTAATTACCAACATATGACATGATGCTGTGTGCTTTCTCTTTCTGAGCCCTATAAACTCTCCTAAATTTCGTAAGTGATATGAGGATTTAAGAACATAAAGAAAATCTGTAGTCACTGCCATAGGAATACTTAGCATCCTTATCAAGATTTTTTTTTCCTTATCAAGTTTTAATATCAGTATTTAAAAACTGTAATCATAACCCACAAAGAGCTCAAAAATGAGGCTTTGATTCGTTTTTCAGTTAGATAAAAATTTTCTCAGAGGAACTTCAGGGTTTTCCAGAGGTGGTGTTTGATCACACTCTTTTTTGGGCACTTAAAAGCCACCTGCTTTTATTTCTTCTGGGGGGAGCCATGGAATGGGCAAAGTTTATGGTGTGAAGGAATAAACCTGCTGAAGATCAAAGTACCTTATGTAGAGCTAGATATTGTAAAGAGGAATTTGGATACTACTCCTGGAAATATTTTTAATGCATAAAAAAATATACTCCTTGTCTTAACTTTCTGCTTCACCACACTGTAAGGTAAACAGACTTTTGCCCTTCCTCATTTCCCCCACTGCAGGATGCCCCTTCAGTTCCCTGCCTGTCCTGGACATGGGTTCAAATGAGTGCTTCCAAAAGGCTTCTAGGGTAATGGGGCCATTACATGGTCAAGCCTACCTAGTACCCTAATGATACTTCAGACAGAGGGGACGAGGCGCAACATTCTTCACCTGACATCCCTGGCCCTAGCCCGGAAGCAATTAGGAAGTAGGGGAAGTAAAGGCAACTTGACTAAGAACTCACTTTCTTATTGATATAGTAGGGGTCCAGGTCCTCCAGGGGCTCTGACACCATCTCTGGAGGAATATCTCCATAAATAAATGGAAGGGATTTTCCTGCTTCCAAGTCACTATTTGGCTTTGGGCCATTTTCATCATCTTCATCCTTGCGTTCTTGTTTGGGTCTCTTAGCTTTCTCTTCTGCAATGCGTTGCTCAATAGCAGCAAGGGATTCCCTGGTAAAGAAGCGGAAGCTGTCAGGTCCTGGCGGTACCAGCACTGATTGTGCCATCTTTTCATCCTGCTCCTTTAATCACTGTTTAGCTCCTTGCATAAGAAAGTGCTATGGAAACGAGAGAGAGAGAGAGAGAGAGACAGAGAGAGAGACAGAGAGAGGGAAAAAAAGCAACGGTCATTAGGATAAAACGTGACTGTAGCCAATTACATGATACTGAGATAAAATATATAAACCAAGCTATCTGTAATATTTTACTAAGGAAGTTGCACTTGGCACTCAGGGGATTCTCCTGCATGCATTCATCTGCTTGCATGGAGATCTATCTTTCACATTCAGTAGGTGTCTATGAGGTAATCTAATCTCCCACTCCCAAAATGTTTTAAGTGAAAATATCCAACTCAGAGCTCAGAAATGGAGAATACTGGTTTGTGCTTGCTGTTTCACTTGTGTGAATATTTTGGCAGCCATCTTTTTCAGCATCCCTTCTGAAAAAAATATCCGAGATCCATAACAAGAGATGAATAATTACCAAAAACTGCAGAACCTGGGCTGTGCAAAGATCTTGCATGTATCTCTCCATTTTTTTCCATGTTCCCTTTGGCCTACTTTTCCACCTCAAAGAGCTTATTCAAAATCAACGCACCTGGTAAAGAGCTCTGGAAATCCTGAAATGCCAGGCTGTGGAAACATAGGTAGATACTGCTTGAAAGCAAGGGAGCGGGAAGGAGCAGGGAATGCCGGATTGCATTTGGAACTGCTCGGAAGCTGCACAGGAAGGGACCCAGCTCCTGCCAAACCAGGCAGGAAGTCACCCACGTCAAGAGGTCTGGAGCTTGGACCCCCTGGTTTAGCAACCTGCTGCTAGCTAGTGTAATTGCTTCTTAGATTAACAAATTTGCAGTACCTTAGGAAATACTGTAGAGATAGCTCATTTTCTCAAACAGTGCCCATTTCTTAAGAATCCACGTAGCAGATTTGGACTTGAAAAAAATAGTAAGTTTAAGATAGTTTATCTTTTACATGAACTCCTATTATGCTGGTCTTTGTGATAACATAAATGGAGTTTTACTGTATTCTAATCATATTTTACTGGGCTAACATATATAGCTCAAGAGAGCACACCAATCATTTCAGACGTTATCTCTGAATCAGTGGCAAGAGTTTCTATGTTTTTTGAAATAATACAACCAAAATCTTGACTCCAGAATGCCATCTATATACAATCACTTATCTGTTTTTCCTTCTTTTTAAAATATCAATCCATTTTAACCCTTACCCTACAGGAATGAAAATTACCATTTAATTACATGAGGTGCATTTTCTAAAAGTAAAATTCATTCACATCCAGATCATTTCTGTAGATATGCTAGATCAAACAGGGAAATCTAAAATAACATAAGTTACTGTACCATTTCCACATTTTTTTTTTGAAGTAGACCAGGACCTTTCAGCCACCAGCTAGAAGACTGCCCTCTCAGTATCACAGAGCCTCCACTACATCCCTCATTTTCCTCACCCATCCCCAGAGACCCTTAGGCCTAGTGACAGGCATAGGCGTGAAGAAGGTCCCTGCACACTTCAAGGAGGAACCTGCCATGCCTGGATGCTCTAATAGAAGAGACATGCTAAAACATGCAGACAGCAGCTTCAAAATGAAAGTGGTCCTCTGCAGATTCCCCCAAGGATTCTACTGTAAAGGTAAAGAAGCATCACAGAGAATAAGCATAATAAGAATATTAAAACATTACCCCTGCAGAATCTTTTACACCCAGAGTTTAGGATTGATAAGCTGGCACCAAGAAGACTGCAGCTAAAATTCCATCATGCTTTTTTTCTTTTTTTCATTTTTTTTTAATTCTCCTTCAAAGACCACACCTAACTTCCTGTGAAAGGATTCTGGTAACTGAAGTAAGAACAGGCATTTCCTGTGCGGGGACTACAAAATGGCATTATTATAACTACCACTAGAGGGCGGGGAACTGTGAAGAGAAACCCCTCAGTGTACACACAGAAGCATGTTTGAAGCAGCCCAAAGCTCTCAGTAATGGAGCTCTAATCTTCTACAAGCTTTTCTTAGAACAGAACATTAAGACTTAGCTGGTTTGAATTACTAATTTTGTTAACTGATAATGTTTCCATTCATGCTTTTTATTTGCTAAGCCAAATTGAATCGACACAAATAACTCAAAGTAAAAAGAAAGTAAATAAAGAAGGGTTAAAAATAAAAACTCATAAAACAGCAATTATATTAATGAAAGTCTTACATACATGAGCTTTAACATTAGCCTCAGCCCCAGAGTATCTGAAATCCAATAAAGGGCTCTGATAGTTCAACAAAGAGGTGGCCTTTGTGCTATCTAAGTTAACTTTCCCTAGAAATAAAACTAAACTAATGGGACGCCAATATTATTTTATCTCTAATTTAAGCGGCTGAAAAGCAGCCAGAAAAAAATGAAAGCCAGTGAGATACTAGATGCCAATACTTAGATTAATAACATAGTTAAGATTTGCAGGCTAACTATGTGCCTGTCACTGACCGGGCTGAGTCTGTATGCACTATACCATTTCATCCTCTCCGTAACTCCATCAGATAAAGGCTTTCATGATCCTTATTTGAAAACTGAAGAAAGGAAGTACACTGAGGTTAGGAAAAGTTACCTAAGATCACACAGGCAGGAATCAAACTTAAAATCTGTGAGCTTTATTCAGCCATAAACAAAACAAAAACAAAGAATAAAAACACCTCATATAACTAAATCCTAAAATAAAGATTAAATAAAAATCTACGTGGCATCAATTATAATCAGAAACAGTCATAATGATTGTCAATATATTTTTTACATATTTTCTAGCTTCACCATTTTCATTAGAAAAGGTATTTGATTGAAACAAGCAAGAATAAGATATAGCCAAAAAGAATTTTTTAATCATTCTAGCATGTCTGCTTTGGTTATAGAAGCAAAAGAATGACCCAAAGTGGCTTAGGTAAGAGAAAGAAAGAAAGGAAGAAAGGAAGAAAGAAAGAAAGAAAGAAAGAAAGAAAGAAAGAAAGAAAGAAAGAGAGAAAGAAAGGAAGGAAGGAAGGAAGGAAGGAAGGAGGGAGGGAGGGAGGGAAGGAAGGAAGGAAGAAAGGAAGGAAGGAAGAAAGGAAGAAAAGAAAGGAAGAAAGAAAGAAAGAAAGAAAGAAAAAGAAAAAGAAAAGGAGGAAGGGAGGAAGAAAAAAAAAAAGAAAGAAAGGAAAGCAACATGGGAATTCATTGTCAAGGTTTATTGTTTGGGGCTAGCTATAGGCATGCCCAATTGATGTTACCAGCACCTAATCATACTGCAACCTTTGGCTCTGACTTCTGTGGTGATAGCTTTTCATTCCTCATTGTAGTAAGATGCTATAGCATCTCTGGCCTCCCAATCCCCCAGATTTAAATCCAATCGGAACAAAGACCCAGAAAAACTCTCAGCACATCTCACTGGCTTCAGTTGGGTCACATGCTCATTCTGAAGTAATCAGGCTGTCCAGGGTGATGCAATGCTTTGTGCTTTGACTGGCTTCTCCTAAGCCAATGCCTCATCCTGGACTAGGGAGGAAATCCTACTTGAAACCTATGAACGGTCAGGGGTGTGGAATCACTCAGTAACAGGAACACACCAAGCTGTGTGCATTTACATTAATTGTAGGGTCACCCCTTTCTTTCCCATTGATCCTAGCCAGTGAGTGTGTCTTAGGATATTTAAAATGGTGAACACAAAATATTTTACCAAAACATCCAAGACATACGATGAACAACACCTATTTTTTCCGTCTCAAAATGTCTTTTGTAAAATATAGATAAGAATCACAGTCTCTTGTTACTGATTTCCCAGAATGACGTTTTCAGAAGTCAACATAGTAGTTTTTCGTGCATTTGCCCTGACCCTTGTTAACATCATGCTGACATTTTATGAGAATGCTAAATGACATGTTACATGGTTTTAAATTTCATTCAGTTGTACTACTTTTCAGACAGAAGATTTTGTATTACAACTTTTAAGGCCAGACACTATATTTGGAAGACCCATAAATAATGGGAAAGGCAAGCAATATAATTTTAAGTGGTTGGAAAGAATATTAAGAATTGGATTTCTAAATTCCAATGACATTTCTGTTTTCCTTTCGATGTCTTGTTTTTAAAATTTGTCTCACTTATAAAAGAGGAACATTAATTTTCTAAATTAAAATATAAAAGAAAAATTAAGGATATTATTACCCATGCTGATATCTACAAAAAGTTGTATTACAGTGATATGAAAGAGCAATAACAAAGAAATAATAGTATATGACTCAATTCCTTTCCACAAAGATTCACATTTATATTAATAAGTACTCTAAAATTAAATTTATACTAAGAAAATTGGTGGCTTATTACATTTTATGGATAAGGAAATAACTATAAAATAGTTTATAATTGATGATTGTGGATAAGTGCTCAAAAACCTTAGACGATTTTGTACCTAAGAGTTAAGAAAGCTGAGAAAGACTAAGGAATATCTTTTTCTGAAAGTGATCTTTTAATCCTATTTTACAATTGTAATTTTTAATTTTCTTCAGCACATTAAAGTAATACTGGAAACATAAGCTAAGGGAAGATTTGCTAAGTATTACCTGGAGATTTATTTTCTGTATTTTCTAGTTTCCTTAATCTATAGGTTTGACTCTATTTTCTCATGAACTTTTTGATCATCACTTACTGTGTTTTTGCATATCCTTCTTCCTTTAACCTTGATCCACTAGATCATTTCCGTAACTAACAATTTCCGTAAGAGTGAGAAAGTTCTGAACTACCAGACTTACATGTTTTCTCACTACAGATTAGAAAAAGAGCATAACAGAAAATAAAAGACATATGCTCAGTACGTACTGTTCAGATAAAATGTCACTTTTCTTTAAATGCTAGTTTTAGTTACAACACTTTTTAAAAACCTTATTTTCAATATTTTATAATCATATATTTGTTGAGCAACACTCTTTATAGAGGCATAGATATTCCTTTAAATGACTGTTATCTTTTTAAACACATTTTGTTTTTCTTTAACAGAGATGTACTCCAGTGCTATCATGATCCCTGGGAAATATCATTCAAGGTAACAATAATCACTTTCATCAAATTTCCTGGGAAAAAATAAATTATATATGAAACATCCCTCCATTTTTATACAAGCATTTTCATTTTATTGCAGGTAGGGTGGCAACTTGTTTCTACATCCTTTCTTTATCTTCAGATATTTTAAATGCATGTTCACATCCGTGAAATACTTCAACCCTGCCAAAATGACTTATCAACTGGAAGTTCACCTCTAATCTGATTACATACTAGTTTGTTTTTGATGGATCGATCATACTAGAATCATTGAATTCTATTTCTGGATCTTAAGAGTCAACTAAGGAAGGAAATTTCCTAAGGTATGGTCCTCCCCATGAGAGTGAGACAGTTCCATGTTCTCCAAAGGCTTGAATATTTCCAGCTCAGTTTTCTTCCTTCCTTCTGTTTCACTGAAGATTGCTACCTAAAATTGTCCCCCTCAGCCCTCATCCTTTTTTATAGGGGAGAAAAAAGTGGCCTCTAACCTCGTAAGTGGGATAGTAAATCTGAATGTCTGGGCATCTTCCCCAGGAGAGAATAATCAGGCAGAGCCAGGAGCAGGTCTTTGGAATGAAAAACGATACTCAAAAGATAGCTACATTCCAGAGTGTCCTAGATACAAAATTTGTGCATGCCTGTGTGTGTGTGTGTGTGTGTGTGTGCACATGTGAACGCCTCAGAGAGACAAAGAACTAGAAATGAGAATGAGTGCGTAAGAGACCATGGATTTGTTTCTTCACATCATGTTAGCATGACCTAAATTCTGGTACTCTACCTGGTTCTTGCTATTAGTTGCCACATTTAATTCTTGTAATATTTTGTGAAGGAAGTAGTATTGTGGTCACTTTTCTAATGTGATGGTGATCCAGGCTTACATAGGCTGTGTAACCTGACATGGTCACACAGAGCCAGCATTTAAACTCACATGTGTCTGATTTCAAATTCAAATATACTTCATTGTCCCATTTTGCCTCAGGAGTGAGAAATGTACCATTGATACACAAATTAAAAAGGATAATGTGAAATAAGTCTGATTTTTTTAAGTCACTGGATCCCCATCTCTAGCCAAGATGTTTGTAGGGTACACTAAGCCCACTGCTATTAAACAAACTGGTGACCCACTAGGGTAATTCAGTTTCCCCTTCATAATCTTGCTATTGTGGGGTTCGCTTGACTTCCGCTGGAATAAGCTTTAAACTCCGAACCTTAGTGTTCTCATCAGTAGACATGAAGGCTCATTTTGAGTTTTATGAAATAAATTTATAAGAACAAACTAAGCACTATGACTGGGACATAGCAGATGCTTAGTAAATGCTGGCTTCTTTTCCTTTTTTCAGAGATACCTTAGTGCTGTTGTTTGTCATTTGAAATTTTTATTAAAGTCATTTCTGTAAAGCTTCTCTCTCCA
Organism: Neophocaena asiaeorientalis asiaeorientalis; assembly: GCF_003031525.2. Taxonomy (NCBI): domain Eukaryota; kingdom Metazoa; phylum Chordata; class Mammalia; order Artiodactyla; family Phocoenidae; genus Neophocaena; species Neophocaena asiaeorientalis. The sequence continues at coordinate 1,611,737 of NW_020185336.1, forward strand.
TTATCCCATCTTCCTTATCTTATCCCATTTTTGTTTGTGGTTTCCAGTGTCTAGCATAGTACTCACCTGAGATAAACCGTTCAGTAAATCACTGACGAATTAACAGTCGTAACCCTATATTTACTCAGGAGCTTTCTTGGTCTTTTTACTGAGTACACTTTCTTTCCTTTTGGGGATAATTTATGTGTCATGACACCAACTAATTCTAGGTTTCTGATTTTGTGGTCGTTGTTTCAGTTATATAGAACTTTATACGTGACTGCATACATTATGCCACCTCTATAGTTTGAGCTGACCTCACCTTTCCTAATACGTGCCCTTAACCTAAAGTCAGACTACTATCGTCACTGCCTCTCCTCTCCATCACACACGCACACACCACACACTTGTGCACATATACACAGATATGTTTGTTTCTGTTTCTCTAGCTTATTTCACCAGCCCAGAAGGTTCAACATTCATGTATTTGCTTTTCACAGTCTTATCAATTCTTCACGAGCCATTGTTCTGGAAAACGTTAAGAAATTTCTTCTTCATTTTCTGAATTTCCATTATATTTATGGTAGAAAAATAGTGTAGTATTTACTTCTTAATGCATACCTCTACATACATTTTCCTTTGCTTTAATTTGTCCCTAAATTACTATTTCTAGGTCGGTTTTAGTGAAACTAGAGCCTTACATTTGTCATCCTCATCCAAGTATCGTCAAGGATTCTCCATTACCATCCACATAAAGTACAAATTCCCCTGCCTGACATTTAAAGGACGCTCCAAATTTTCTTTCCAGTCTTACATCCTGTCAACCCCTACCCCTACCTGTCATAAAGACAAAATAATTTGTTCAAGTTTTCCTAAACTTGCACTGTGATCTCTGTACCTTCACTTCCAAGCAATTGATTATGCCGTTTTCACGGCCTGACATTCACTATATTACCAATTCAACCTGATGAGACAATAGCAGTTTTAAATCTCAAATACTGCATTTTCCATAAATACTTCCACATCCTTCCATCCTGTTATGTCCTTCACTTTTTTGAGCTAAATAACACTTGTTTTTTACACACTATTTGTTGTATTTATGTAACTGCCTTGAGATAAGTGGATGATGTCCTCCTCTTTGTAACTCTTGAAGTTCATAAAGCAATACCTTGCACAAAGTAGATACCCAATAAAAGAAATGAAAAACAAAAGATCTCAAAGAGACAGTATTGAACAAGCTGTGATGTTGAAGGGGGCCTGGATGTACAACAGGCTCTTGTGACTCAAGAGAACAGATCTAAGATGCATGTGAATGTCATAGGAAAAAAACTGATTCGATATAAATAATAATGTTCAAATTCTTAGACCTGCAAAAAGCAAAATAGCTACTCTTTAATAAGAAGTCATTCTCAGTTACCAGAGAGATTTCAAGCTGATACTGTAGAAAGGATGCTTATCTGGGCAAATAATTGGAATAAACAATTCCAAAAATATTTCCAACCTCAAGATTGTATGATTGCCTAAAAAGCAGAGCATCAAATTATCTTTTACTAAAGTAAGAAAAATGGAGACAAAATTAAATTAGTTATTATGGTATTTTACATAAATTCTGGATTAGAGATAACTTAACATCCAGAAGATGGTGATAAAAACATTTTGTCTCCCCCATCAGTGGTTGCCACTGCTTGGTAATGAGCAGCATGAGGGCAGGGAGCTTGTCTGGACCTGCTAACCACCTTCTTCTCCAGTGCTTATTGCATCATGTGGTTTCTCATAAATATGTGGAACTGAATTAAAAATGAGACTTAATTTGCATTTGCATAACTAGACCAAAAGAGGTCAGAAAGAAGACACAGTAAAAAAGGATCTTAACATAAAATCTGGCTTGTTTTAAAAATACAATCAATTACTGCTTCTTGGAATGCAATAAGAAAACACTGAAAAGCAATGGTAGAAGTTTTTCTTGCCTCTTTTTAGGATAAAGAATGAATCTATTTGTCTTTGTTGAGTTCACATGGTAAAAAATATATTTTCAGCAAATATGTGTCCAGATACATGTCTTCCTTTTAAAAATTAGTTACCTTGGAGGTCCAGGCACTTAAGCCAAGAGGGTTATGGCTCTAAATAGTTTGGGATTTCCTTCTTTTGGGGTTGTTGCTTATTTTCTAGGGAGCTAACTTAAGGTTCTTTTTTTTCCCACCAAACTTTTCTGGCACTCATCTTCTTGATTTATGCAACATCACTCATTTTGAGGAGCTCTAACTGACTTACTATTATTTGGTGTACACCAGGCTTCTGAAGAAAAGGCAGTAACTTTGGAGCCAGACAGAACTAGTTTGCATCCTTACTCTGCTACTTTCTAGCTGTGGTTCTTTGAACAAAGTACTTGAATTATAATGAGGATTGAAGATGATAAGTAAATTACCCAGCACACACAGAAGATGCTACTTATTCCATTTTTTCCCTATACCCTTCAAGTTCTTTTTTTTTTAACATCTTTATTGGAGTATAATTGCTTTACAATGTTGTATTAGTTTCTGCTGTATAACAAAGTGAATCAGCTATATATGTACATATATCCCCATATCCCAGCCCTCTTGCATCTCCCTCCCACCCTCCCTATCCCACCCCTCTAGGTGGTCACAAAGCACGAAGCTGATCTCCCTGTGCTATGCAGCTGCCTCCCACTAGCTATCTATCTTACGCTTGGTAGTGTATATGTCCATGCCACTCTCTAGCTTCGTCCCAGCTTACCCTTCCCCCTCCCCGTGTCCTCAAGTCCATTCTCTAGTAGGTCTGTGTCTTTATTCCCATCTTGCCCCTAGGTTCTTCATGAATTTTTTTTTTTTTTTTAGATTCCATATGTATGTGTTAGCATACGGTATTTGTTTTTCTCTTTCTGACTTACTTCACTCTGTATGACAGACGCTAGGACCCCTTCAAGTTCTTACAAATAACACCATATGAAGCAGAATAAATAAGACTAAATATAAAGCTAGAAGTCTGATCTTTTGCTATTTACAATCCAGTATATCATTTACCAAAAAAATTTTTAAGCGCTCACTAAAACCCAGCATTCTTCCAGATGCTTACAGACAAATCTCTGCCCTCATGAAGCTTATATTTTATGTATCCCAGTACTACAGATTATGTACAAGAAAATTAATTATAGAATATAGCAGGTGGTGGTAATTGCTATGGAAAAAGATAATGTAGGAAAGAGAGAGAGAGAAAAAAAAAGACAGGGTAGAGAGTGAGGGAGAAGAAGGGTGTGTTGTAATTTGAAATAGAGTGGTCAAGGAAAGTCTTGCTGAGGAAGTAACATTCAAGCAAAATCCCTGAAGGACTCACAGAAGCCAGCCATGTCATGAGCCTTCCTGGATGACAGGGTCGCAAGCAAAGCAAATGCATTGAGAGTTGCAGAAAGGTATTCAGGTTTGGAAAGGCCTAAAGAAAGGTAAGTAACATTGAAAGAATGAAATGACCATGCAAAGCAACACATATCAACAGGAAGAAGAAAGTGGAGCAGGTAGCAGGGACAGTGAGTATAGCAGCAGATGCTGCCAACCTCAGTTAGGCCTGCCATCTGCTTTCCCAGCAGTTTCACCGGGGACACCTGTGACATAAATGTCAAGATCAGAACCCAAGCCAGAACCTGAGAAGCAACAATCATACCAGAAATGAAGGAAAGCTCACTGCCACTCAATGTCCTTAGCCTGAGCACAAAATGGGGATGTTAAAAGCAGGATAGCCATGCCCGGTGCCTCAGAAAAATCTAAACCTGGATGGCCGTCTGCAGAGTGGACCCAAGAACTGCCTTATGGATAGATACGGAGTATACAGGAGCCAAATTTAGCAGCTAGAAACAGCTCAACATCAGAGAAGCAGGCAAAGCAAAATGCTGCCTATCCTTAATGCCTAGAAATATTTGTTGAAATTTTAAAAGATCAGAAAAGGGATATTCCTTTGGGACCGTGATGCAGTTTTAAAATAGACCAATGAAAAGATATAGTACCAATTAAAATCACAGCTGTGAAACAGGTATTGCTTACAAAACTTTTTGTTTGTTTGTTTTTATGTATGAAAAGTGTGCTGCTAATACATTTGTCTATTCAACATGGTGGCAGCTATCTTCACTAGCATATTCCCTGGCTTCTAATCACTCCTAATACATTTTAGAGAGAACAAATAGAGAATTAGCCACTCTTCTCTCAAGCCTTAAGGGCTCCTTCCTGCCTCTCTCCCTCCCTCCCTTCTCTCTCTCTCTTTCTTTATTTCTATTTCTTCTTTCTTTTCCCCCTCTCTTTAGAACAAGGATAATTCCTGTCCTGATCAAATCCATAAGGTTGCTGTTGGGATGAAATTAGATTATTTAAAGTAAACCATTTTTTGAACTGTAGAGCCCTATAACATTGTTTACTCATTTTATTATTTTTCTTCATATTATTAAAACATTAAATTTGCCTGTAGAAATGAATGGAGAAAGGGTATTTTAAACAAAAAGAAATGACCACTTACGTTCTATGTTTAAAAGTTTCCCTACATAACTCCATGTATGTGAATTATAAAAGTATGGTTAGAACTCATAAGATGGTTAGATTGTGAACAGCTCTCTATCCATGCACATAGATGCAGAAGCCCACATATGTCAGGTCACATGATTTCCCTCCCACCATATTGCCGTACCAGTTTCATCTGCAAACTAAAACAGGAAAAATAGCAGGCTTAAAAAGGGAAAAGGGCAAAAGCCTCAGGAAAACATACCGCCTCTCCCCAATAAAGTGATCATTTGCCTTCTACATATTCACTTCCAGGCTCATATTCATGAATGACATTTCCCATTTATTTTTCTCACTCCCAACCAAAATATACTGAAATCATTAAAAGCAAGGACCGATCTGTAAAAGCAGCCTCATCACTTGGAAATTATCAAAGGGCAAGAAATGACACACATTTTTTTAAAAGTTCGAATCATGATCACAAATTGCAAACTGAATGTTCTTTTGGTTTCTCATAAAAGATACAGAGAGAGAGAGAGAGAGAGAGAGAGAGAGAGAGAGAGAGAGAGAGAGAGAGAGAGAGAATGGTTTGAGTTCTATAAAGAAAATGTTCTTCCAAATAAAAGAATTTGCAAATTAGAAGATATGATTTATATTTAGAATTAAACCCCCACTTTCTTTATGGCACTGAGCAAATTCTTTTCCTTGTATTGGCACCATAACCAATGCTAATTAAAATCATAGGTTTTGTGTTTGGAAGGGGGCCTCCCAAGAGATCATTTAGTCAGACTACTTATATTCATTAAGGATTGAACTAAAATCAGAGACAGATGGCTTTGTCTCAGATCTCAGAACAGAGATTTCTCAATTTTCCTTGGTTGTCTATTCAACTCTTTAATCACCATCTAACTTACTCTTTAGCTATAATCTGTTAATATTAACGCTATCCAGACTATTTCTGCTAGTGTTTCATTGGATGGAAATGGAAGCACCATACACATCCCAGTATGGGATTTATCAGGATGAAATTGCCAAAACATTTATTTAGCATTCTTTTTATTGACATTGAAAGGATATTACCTATTAGTTCAACCAAGGTACAGTGACTCAATAACAACTGTAGTAAAAAACAAACACTGGCTGATGGTGGGTTGATCCCTATAATTCTAAGCCTTTAGTCTGCTTTTCTGCCCATTCTCTTCCCCAATTCTTCTGAAGAAAATGTAAATTTGATTACTCAGTTCCTGAGACAACATTATAGTTAAAAGACATAAACACACAGACTTTTAACATGTTGCAGTCTGTCATTCAGTATAGAACACTTCCTAATTTTCCTTATGATTTCTTTGATTCATGGATTGACTTAAAAGTGAGTTGATTAATTTTTCAAAAAAAAGGACTTTTTCTAGATGTCTTATTGTTTTCTAACTTAATTCCACTGTAGCCAAATAATCAAATAGATTGAGACTTATTTTATGGCCCAGCATATGATCTTTGGTGAAAGTTCCATGTGCACTTGAAAAGAATGTATATTCTGTAGTTGACTGTAATATTCTATAACTGTCAATTTGAGCCTCATGTTTGGTAATTGATAATACTATTTGTCTCCTATGTCCTTACAGGTTTTTTTCTACTTGTTTTATCAACTACTGAAAGAGACTGTTAAAATCTCTAAAAATAATTGTGCATTTGTCTATTTCTCACTTTACTTCTGTCATTTTTTTCTTCTGTTTTAGAATGTTATGATTTTGTCATACACATTTAAGAATGCTATGTCTCGTTACAAATCTGATCTTTTATCCCAATAAAATGACCATTTTTATCTGTATTAATATTCCTTGTCTTGAAGTCTACTTTATTTGATATTAATATAGGCATTTCAGCTTTCTTTTGCTTGGTGTTTACATGCTATATCTTTTGCCATTCTTTTACTTTCAACCCGTCTGTATTTTTATACTTAAAATGTGTGTCTTAAAAACAGCATATCATTGGATCTTGTTTTTTATCCAGTCTGCTGAGAATCTCAAGACAAGTGAAAAAAACCTATACAGGAATGTTCATAGCACCTTTTTCATAATAGCTAAAACTCAGAAACAACTCAAATGTCCATCAATAGGTTAATGAAAAATAAATAAAGGTGTATTTATCCAATGGAGTACTACTTGACAAAATGTTATGAACTACTTATATATGCAACAAAATGTCTGAATCTAAAAAAAACACTGTGTTGAGTGAAAGAAGCCAAGAAAAAAACACCACATACTTCACGGTTTCATTTATGTAAAGTTTTTGAGCAGGCAAAACTAAGATATGGTGATAGAAATCAGAACAGTGTTTGTCTCTGGAGGCAGGAGGAATTGACCAGGAAAGGGCATTGGGGATGTTCTGGGCATAGATGTTCTACATCTTGATCAAGATGGTGGTTACACAAGGAATACATTTGTCAAGACTTAAACTAATTCATATTTTATGCAAATTATACTTCAACTAAAGAAAATGGGATGAGCCCAAGCTCTGCTGCCTTTCTTCTACCTCCTGTTTTCCAGTAAGTCTGTGTGACTACACCAGACCTAGGTGAGCTGAGGCAAGCTAACCATCTTTGTTTACTCTCTTGTTGACCCTCTTTCAGTTGATAGAGTGTTTCTATCAGGTATCTTCAATTTACTCTCTTCATGTGGTCGAGATAAGACTATAAGCTCCTCTGACATGGATTCACACTTTAAAGGGAAGTACAAGCCAATTATGCACCCAAGATAATTAGCTCTAAGATCATTGGGAGTTGGCTCTTTTTGGTCTTTGATCATATCACTATCAATCTTCCTTGCCCCCCCAGCCCCGCCCAAAGAATTTGAAACCTAATTTAGTCCAAATAAACACATGGAAATTTAAATGACAGTACTGAGTACAGTAACAGCATAAGAGAAAAATGTACAAAAACAATACAGCTAACAAGTTGATTTGTTTGTGACAGATTTTTTTTAATTTAACAAAATGTTTGTATATACGTTATATTTATCACTTACAACAACCCTAGGTGGTAGATCAAGGAGGTATGAATAACTTCATCTAATAGATGAAGAAGCTAAAGATTTTAGTCAGCTATGTCACTGGCCACAGCAAATACACAACAGATGCAAGAGTGCAACTTACATATTTTGACTCTCCCCCCAAAAGAATTCATTTTATATCCCTCTCTGTTTATAAGAGGTTAAAGGCATTGAGGGCTGAAGTGATCAACAAAAGCTTCCTAGATGAGGTGGAACTTAGGCTAAGCTTTAAAGGCTGTACCAGAAGAAGAGGACATTCCTATGGGAAGGGAAATCATAATCAAAGGCTCAGCCCTAAGCAGGGCTTGGCTCTGACCTACAAGAGAAAACAAGACAGGTCAGGGCATTAGCAAATGAAAAGATCAATTGAACTGAAGTGGAAGGTCTTGCCTAGATCAAATTGCAGATCTAATCAGGGAAGCATATTAGAGGGGAGAGCGGGGAAGGTGTCAAATAGAATGCCAAAGGTCAGTGCAATTTGCTGAAGTTTTTAAGAAGGAAAATGAAATATTAAGAAGAAAAGTGTGTATTATAAAATATCTTAAATATTATAAAATATTAATATGAAAATACTAAACTAATACACATGTAAGATTACAATTTTAGTACAGTAGTGAGAGTAGATAAGCAACAAGTACGTTATAAAGAAATAAAGGAAATTGGTACACAAAACTTGTTTAAGAAATTCACTTTCAAGGCAAGAAAAACAGGGACAAAATAGAACCAAAGAGCACATCATTTTTCAATGTAAGAGAGAGCTATGCTTGCTCGAAGGCAGAACAAAAGGAGTTAATGAAGAATAGGAAATTAAAGATATGGAGAGAGTACTTGCTTAAGGGGACTTTCTCTTGGAATATGAGGATAGGACAGGGTCAAGAACAAAGAATAAATCATTAAGCTTTGAAATCAAGAAGAATAACATTAAGTATGGGGAAAAGTCCAAGTAAATGGATGAAAATACAGTTAAATTAAGATTGACAACAGAGAAGATCAAATTCATCTGATCACCTCAATCTTCTGAGTAAAGTCCTGTGCAGATATTGATTTTAAAAAAGGAAGAAAAGATTTGGATTGGAAAATACAGGAAAGAATAATAAGGTCATTTAAATTATCACTGATAAGAAGCAGATTTTTTGGTTGTTTACAAAAGAAATAAGATATAAAAATAGAGAAATGGAGGAGACTTTAAAAAAAACATAAATTTAGGTAATAATTCATACATATATAGTGTCATTATTATATTCGCATTTTTTCCCCATTTGAATAAAAGGATATGATGTCCTTGTATGAGATGAATTTAAACTTAAAATTAGGAAAAATTTACTATCTGACTTCTCCAGAAATGTAACACAATGGAACATCATAATAACCAACATTTAAAAAATTAGTCAAAAAAAGCTAATACTTGTTGAAATCTTACTAAGGACAAGTACTGTTCTAAATGTTTTACATGTACACTGTATTATTTAATTCAATCTTCACAATAACCTATGGGGTAGGAACAACTATTTCACACAAGGAAGTCCAAAGAGGTTTATTTCTTGTCCAAGAACAGATGACTAACTAGAAAAGTCAGAATTTGGACTGGGGCAACCTAATGTCTGAGTCCAAGTTCTTAACCATGCACGCTGACTAAAATCATCTATGTAAACTGTAAAATGTTAGCCATGGCTCTATTTCCTGCTACAGTGTTAAGATTTCAAAATTTTATTTTAGGTCTACTATACCAGGTCAGACTGTGACCATTGCCATCTCCCCAGGCTTTATATCCAGTAGAACTGGATGTATATGGACTGGAGTATAAAGTCCATGGGGTGGAGTTCAAGTGCAAGTTAAGCAATCTGGACTTTATACTAGGGGCACAGGAATTCTTGGGGAACATTATTCAGAAAAGCAACCCAACCAGGTTTGTTTCTTAGATATTATCCTGATAGTGTGGAAGAGGTCTGGAGTGTGAAGCCTTTTAGGGCGCAAGGTAAGACAAAAGCCTATTGTAAGCGCCCAGATGAAAGACAACGAATGTCAAAATGAGGCAGAAGCGATGGGATCAGGAGGAGATGATCTGAGCATTTCTGAGGTTGCTTCAGTAAAGCTTTAAGTTTTCACATTGGTGGAGGAGAACTGCAGAAGCTCAAAATGACTCCAGGGTTCTTGTCCAGGGGACTTGATGCACAGGAGGTAGACAACTTCTCTGGTTTTCCCAGCCCTCACTAATCTTCATCTTTAAAGTCTAATTGCACGTGAAGCCATCCCAAATTTATAGAGGAAAAAGAATGAAAGCTTTATTAAAGAAAAATTATTCAGCTTTGAGATATTGGAGAAAGAGGAAGAGTAAAATCAAGGATACTAGTGCGGAATCTTTTGCAGGAAGAAATCCAAGTCAGCTGGATATTGAACTGTGAAGAATGAATATTTCTTTCTTATTATTTCATAAAAGAAAAAAAACTGAGTGAAGTTTGAATGATTAATAAACATAACATTTATTAATATAAGATACATATGTTTTTTAAGAGTAAGTGGATATTTCCACAGTTCATTAGATTATCATAGACTGTTTTTTCTATAATAAGGAAAAAAATAATAGTCTTCCAGAAAAAGGAGTTGAAAAATTAGATTTATCTTTTACTAATATAAAATATTAAAAAAATTATTATAGTAGAATGAAATGTAACAAAAAAGTAAAAAAAGAACCTTTTCCTTTATTTGAATTTTGTTAGCTTGGCTGAACATGAAAATAGTATTAAGAAAGAATATTCTGATATTTTAAACAGTCAATCAATATAAAAAGTGAATAAAGGAATTTTCATTTAAAGGAAAGTTGAGTTAAAGCTTCACCAAAGAGGCCAATAATGAAACAAAAAAAAGTCACCAATACTTAAAAATTCAACAAAATGCAGCTTCATCATTAAGGGATAAGGTGGAAGAGCATGCTAAAAGAGTACCAATCATTATTAAAGATGAACATAAAAGACATACACACAGAAAAGCAAAACATCCAGACCTCAGTATTTTGTGAACCGTAGTCTGTACATTTTTACCATTTCCAAACAGGATAGCCATCTGGATAAAACACTAGTTGACTTTAAGACGTTGAACTGCAACTTTTTTTTTTCGCTTGCAATATTTTTCATTATCAGTTAAAAAAAATAGAAGCCAGGCTTCCCTGGTGGTGCAGTGGTTGAGAGTCCGCGGACACGGGTTCATGCTCCGATCCGGGAAGATCCCACATGCCGTGGAGCGGCTGGGCCCGTGAGCCATGGCCGCTGAGCCTGCGTGTCCGGAGCCTGTGCTCCGCAACGGGAGAGGCCACAACAGTGAGAGGCCCGCGTACCGCAAAAAAAAAAAAAAAAAAAAAAAAAAAAAAAAAAAAAAAAAAAAAAAAAAAAACAAAAAACAAAAAACAGAAGCCATTCCATTTGAGAGATAACTATAGTACTCAAAAGCCACTTTTCATTGTACAGATTAAGCAATACCCAAAGAAACAGTATTAGTGATAGTAAACTACAATTTATTACAAATCAACACTTTAGTAAGATGGAAAGATCATAACTTTTCTCTTTTTCAAACAGCTAAAACACATTCAACATCATACACAGTGATGCAGAGTGATAAAATGATGGGATGCTCAAGCATGTGAAGAAGGAACCATAGCAATATTCTCTATTAAGGATAATTTGCAGCAAAAAAAAAAAGGTCCATATGAGGTATCCCCCGAATCACTCTCACCTCAGAGATGTACCCCTACTTCAGGTAATTCAGCATACTTTATTTCTGCAAGTGATACAAAATCAATAGGACTGAGAAAGTTAGTAGGGGAAAGCCAAGTATAAATCATTTACAGCACTCTGTTTACCTACTGCATAACTTCTGTTTTACTAGTATTCCAGACGTGGAGTGAGAGGAACCTCGTGTCTTCTAAACAAGAAATAACCTTGTCCACCTATAACTCTATAGTTTTTTAAACATGTCATCATCAATGGTTCTATTAATATGAACTAGAAGAACTATGGAGCACTTCAGAGAGAATGTAGTCCATTTTTTTTTCACTTTAATGGTGGTACAATTGAAGCTTATAGAATTTAAGAGTATAGGTAGTTAGTATCAGATCTGGCCCAGAGCTCTGTTTTTCTGATTCCCAGTCCAGTCCTCTTTTCACTGGTAATGATTTGTTATCTCTAAAGAAGAGAAACAAGCTACGAGATTTTTAAAAAGAAAAGGAACAAAAGTTATTTGAACTGAATAATAAAAATGGGAATTGTTTTCTATTAAGTAAATAAAACTATACATATTTATTAGGGTCAGTGAATACTTCTACTATATCTCTTTCCTTTATTCATGACTAATCTTAGGTTTTGAAGGCACTTACTTTGGGTGAAACAGTCTCTCAATCACAGACACAGAATTCCTCTCCTTTCAATGCACCACCCTCTCAAATGTCAGATGCAAGTGAAAAGAGCGTTGCATACTCTGAGACGAGTTGAGGAGGGAAAATGTGTATCATTTCTGGAAACTAGGAAGACAGATCTGCACATGCCATAAGTGTCTTTCTAGATATAGACCACCAGCAGCAGACTGAAGGAAAGCCAAACATATGCAGAACTGCGGGCATAAGATAGATCAGTTTTCACTCAGAAATAAATGAAAAATGTGCCCATAGAACAGCATCATCACTGCTGGAGCCTGTGGCAAAGGTTGGAGGAAGAGTAGGTTTTGTAGCAATCATAGGACACTGCAGATTTCACCAATATTTCTGGGATGTTCACTGGATGGCAAAGTCTCTGCACAGCTTACAACAGGTGCAGGCAGCCATGCCAGACAAATTATAGGAATACTGCTCCCCACGAAGACAACTGAATTCAGGAAATAATGCTTTATTTCCCAAGATTCGATCCTGGCTGCCAAGCTTACACTGCCCCTGCTGTGATTAGCTCTTGTTTTCCTTGGGCCACTGGACCGTTCAAATGGCAAAGTTATAACAACTGGGAATTTAAAGCTTTCTCTTCTGCCTAAAGGATCTCTAGATAATTAGAGGAAACCAATATACTTGATAGAACCATCACAAATTCCAATACTATACAGCATAGAATTTTCTCTGTAAGGATGAATGAACAGAGAAAAATCTCCAGACATATAATTGTTTAAAGTAAGGTGTATGTTTGTAATAATCGGTGCAGATACCTCCTTATGAAAGAAAATTACTACAAAAGAGGATATGCTAATGTTGAAATATACTCTAAGATTAAGAGGACAAATTTTTTTTATTGGAGTAAAATTGCTTTACAATGTTGTGTTAGTTTCTGCTGCACGATGAAGTGAATCAGCTACATGTAAACCTATATCCTCTCCCTCTTGGACATCCCTCCCACCCCACCCCCATCCCACCCATCTAGGTCATCATAGAGCATCGAGCTGAGCTCCCTGTGCTATACAGTAGGTTCCCACTAACTATCTATTCTACACATTGTAGTGTATTTATGTCAAACCTAATCACCCAATTTGCCTCACGTTCCCCTTCCCCTGCTGTGTCCACATGTCTGTTCTCTATGTCTACATCTCTATTCCTGCCCTATAAATAAGTTCATCTGTATCATTTTTCAAGATTCCACATACGTGCATTAATATACAATATTTGTTTTTCTCTTTCTGGCTTACTTCACTCTGTATGACAGACTCTAGGTCCATCCACATCTCTATAAATGACCCAAGTTCGTTCCTTTTCATGGCTGAGTAATATTCCATCAAGATCAGGAACAAGACAAGGATGCCCATTCTTGCCACTCTTATTCAGCACAGTTTTGGAAGTCCTAGCCATGACAATCAGAGGAGACAAAGAAATAAAAGGAATCCAAATTGGAAAAGAAGTAAAACTGTCACTGTTGGCAGATGACATGATACTGTAAATAGAGAACCCTAAAGATGCCACCAGAAAACTACTAGAGCTAATCAACAAATCTGGTAAAGTAGCAGGATACAAAATTAATGCACAGAAATCTCTTGCATTCCTACACACTAATGATGAAAAATCTGAAAGTGAAATTAAGGAAACACTCTCATTTACCATTGCAACAAAAAGAATAAAATACCTAGGAATAAACCTACCTAAGAAGAAAAAAGAACTGTATGCAGAAAACTATAAGACACTGATGAAAGAAATTAAAGATGATACAAGTAGATGGAGAGATATACCATGTTCTTGGATTGGAAGAATGAACATTGTGAAAATGACTCTACTACCCAAAGCAATCTACAGATTCAATACAATCCCTATCAAACTACCAATGGCATTTTTCACAGAACTAGAACAAAAAATTTCACAATTTGTATGGAAACACAAAAGACCCTGTATAGCCAATGTAATCTTGAGAAAGAAAAACGGAGCTGGAGGAATCAGGTTCCCTGACTTCAGACTATACTACAAAGCTACAGTAATCAAGACAGTATAGTACAGGCACAAAAACAGAAATATAGATCAATGGAACAGAATAGAAAGCCCAGAGATAAACCCACGCACATATGGTTACCTTATCTTTGATAAAGGAGGCAAGAATGTACAATGGAGAAAAGACAGCCTCTTCAGTAAGTGGTGCTGGGAGAACTGGACAGCTACATATCAAAGAATGAAATTAGAACACTTCCTAACACCATACACAAAAATAAACTCAAAATGTATTAAAGACCTAAATGTAAGACCAGACACTATAAAACTCTTAGTGGAAAAACACTCTGTGACATAAATCACAGCAAGATCCTTTTTAACCCCTCTCCTAGAGAAATAGAAATAAAAACAAACAAATGGGACCTAATGAAACTTAAAAGCTTTTGCACAGCAAAGGAAACCGTAAACAGGATGAAAAGACAACCCTCAGACTGGGAGAAAATATTTTCAAATGAAGCAACTGACAAAGGGTTAATCTCCAAAATACACAAGCAGCTCATGCAGCTCAATATCAAAAAAACAAACAACCCAATCTAAAAATGGGCAGAATATATGAATAGACATTTCTCCAAAGAAGATGTACAGATGGCCAACAAACACATGAAAGGGTGCTCAACATCACTAATCATTAGAGAAATGCAAATCAAAACTACAATGAGGTATCACCTCACACCAGTCAGAATGGCCATCACCAAAAAATCTACAAACAATAAATGCTGGAGAGGGTGTGGAGAAAAGGGGACCCTCTTGCGCTGTTGGTGGGAATGTAAATTGAAACAGCCACTATGGAGAACAGTATGGAGGTTCCTTAAAAAATTAAAAACGGAATTAACATATGACCCAGCAATCCCACTACTGGGCATATACCCTGAGAAAACAATAATTCAAAAGGACACATGTACCCCAATGTTCATTGCAGAACTATTTACAATAGCCAGGACATGCAAACAACCTAAATGTCCATTAATAGATGAATGGATAAAGAAGATGTGGTACATATATACAATGGAATATTAGCCATAATTAAGAGGACAATTTAAATATGAAAGTAAAGCCAACAACAAGAGAGTCCAATTGGAGACTGCAAGGATACTTCCAAAAATAGCTAAATTTATATGTATAATATGAACAATAAACAAGAGATTTGAAAATGCTGAAAATTAAATCCACTAAATAAAAGACAAACTCAAAAAATTTCCACAGATTTAAGAGCGAGGAGAAAATGAGATAGAAATGGTTATTAAAAATATAAAAAATGTATAAGACAAAAGCCCAGAAGATGATATAATTAAAGCTAGCAATTCAGAAGGAGAAACTAAAGCAAACATGGTAGTTGCAACAATTTCTAATCTCAAGAAAGAATGAAAATTTTATATCAAAAAGCGTCTGAACATTAAAAGGGACGAGCAAATAACACATACATTAATGAAAATAAACCCAAATTTAGACATATTCTGTTAGGCTAGAGAAGGTTAAAAGATACAGATACAAATCTTTCAAATTTCTGGTAGGAAAATATGGTTAATTTGCAAGAAGAGGAAAAACACTAGCAAAATTCTGGCTGTATCTTATCTTCCCCACATTAGATGTCAGAGAATAAAAGAACAAGATATTATAGGGAAAAATATTTGTATACCAACTGAAATTGTCATGCCTATATGAGAAACAGTCTCACACGTCGAGAGGTAAGAAAATATATCATCAATGTATCCTTCATGAAAAGATGATTTTAAGATACACTTCAGCTCTACAGAAGATGATGCGAAAAAAAATGTCAAAATTGTGTGTAAAAGAACTCTCAGTTAGGACACAGAGTTAAACCACGGGGCTATATGTAAATCACTATATGTATATCCATGTCAACATGGATATAAAACAATACACTTATTAAGAACATTTCTGTAAATTTGTATAAAATACCAGATTAACTTTTAAAAAAACACTAGGAAATAGTTGTACAGGGAAGGAAAAATAAATATTTTTATCATACAGGGAAGTAACTAATAGATACTGTTTCATTCATGATGCTGGCAATTTCTTTTAAAATAATGGAATGAAAACAAGGCCATGTATGCATTCCAAATAACTAGAAAAAAAACAAGAGGGAGAAAAAAAATAAAAAGTAAAAATGATAGCTGATACAGTCCAATAGACAAATCAGGAAAAATATTAAAGAATAAGAGTAGAAATCACAAAACAAGTTATCAGAAGAAAGACCAAATATACCTAAAACTTTTGACAATAAATTGTGAATTGGTTTATTCATATTAAATAACAAAAAGAACCAAATTAGATCACAAAGCAAAAGTTGAACAGATGCTGTTTATTTAAAAGAAGCATAGAAGAAATTGCAAAAATTAAAACTAAAAAATAGGCAAAAATATATCAGGCAAATACAAACAAAAATGTAGGTTTTACAATGTTATTTGAGACAAAGTATATTTCAAGGCAAAAATAACTTAAATGGATAAATAAGGTAATTTTATATTTATAAAGGTAAATCTTCCAATAAAGTTATACTAGTCATAAATTTGTAAAGTTAATAGTAGTACGTTATTATGCAGAACGGTTAGAAATTCAACATAATTCAACACAATTTTAGAAGACATCAATTCATTTCTCAGTTTTTGAGAGATCAAGTATAAAAGCAAGATAAAGGCATTGAAGAGTTGAATAAAATAATGATTACTGTTATTTTAATAACTAGGTACCAAACCTTGTACTGTACAGAGAAAAATTTCTTTTATAATTTCCTAAACTGATCAGTTGCACAGCAACAAAGCAACAAAAAACAAACAAGCAACTATACAAGCCAAAATCTGACCTTAACAAACTCTAGAAGGTAGAATTTGTGGACCTAACCCACGTTCCTTGACTACAGTACATTAAACTTATAAAACTTATTTTAAAATTTATAAATAGTTAAAATCCTCTATGAAATGTTTATCATGTATGAAAATGAAATTGTCAAAATAGTATAAGGTAAGAAGTAGAAAACTTGACCAGGCAAATTGTAAAGGAATTAATTGAACAGATATGTAAAACTACTTTAAAATAACAATTAAGGTGTTGTTTTACAGAAGTTATTGATATCCTCTAGAAAATAAATATTGACATTATCTAGAAACATTTTATTTCCACATTTTTAAATTGACTCAAAGCATAGAAAAGCAGTAAATTACTCAAAACATTTAAGAAACAAATATAAGCTTGATAGTAAAACTTTACCAAAAATGCAATCTACAACCAACACCACTAATGAATACAGATATAAAAATCTTAAATAAAATTCATCAGCTACTTAATAACACACCAAAAAACAACATCAAAAATAGCAATTAAAAATAATATAGGAAAATATATTCATGAAATATATTATGTCAGGGGATCAATAAAGAATATGAACTATATCCAGATGCTAAAATGGCATTTAATGTCTCTCACATTTACTTGTAAATTATTATAAATTCTTTTTGTCAGAGAAATAAACATCCTTACATGATAATGTCTATCTGTCTCAAATCAAAATTGCATCAATACAATTACATCACTATGGATACTGATGTCAATATATTTTAGTGATGAAATATTATAAATATTTATTTCAAAGTAAGGAAAAAGCTAGAAATTTTCGCTATTAATTTTTGCCAGGATAATCTGCCAATAGTAATTAGAAGAAAACAATATTTAGAATTAAATAGAGCAACCATTGATTAGAAGTATTGGAAAAGAGTAGATATAATTATCATAATTATTTACAGACAAAATTATATACTTAGGCTAAAAGAAGCAACTGTAAAAATGGTAAAATTAGTAGGTTATATCTGTAATACAGGTATACCAACACATGTCACTGTATAAGATCATTCATCCAAAAGTTTAAATACTATCAAACACCTACACTTTGCAATTGGACGGCAATGTGAGTATATAGGCCAAGAGGTCTGCAACTCAGATCCTATAAGGGCCATTTAGTAAATGCTTCAGGCTTTGTGGGTCATGTGGTCTCTGCTGCAACTATGCAACTCTGTCTTTGTAGCATGAAAAACAGCCATGGAAAATACATAAAGAAATAAGCATGGACATTCCAATAAAATTTTATTAATGGACACTAAACTTCAAATTTCATATCATTTTTACATATCACAAAATATTCTTCTTTATTTCCCAACTGTTTTAAACAAAAGAGGCTATAAAAGGCTGTAGTTTGCTGACCCCTGATATAGGTTATAAGTGGACTATCAGTGGTATCACCACAAATCACTCAGATAAGTATTATGCGGATCAGACAGCACTGTCAGAGGCTATGTCACGTCGTGAAGAATTTCAGAAACTTCATGGGAGAAAGGTTTTTACTACTAGATATCAGTGGGAAGACAATTTTGAATATAAGGGTTAGGAAAGGTAGATAGGAGACACTGAAAGGTTTAAGAAAAATAGTTGTCATCTTCTCTTCCAGTTTCTGTAGATGGAATAACGATAAATTCTGACACACCCTTATGCGAAGATCAGCAAGAATTTCCCAGTAAATAAAGTTTTCATCTTTTTGTTTTAAAGTCATGATGCTTTTTTAAAAATTAAAATGTCAATTAAAAAAGAGTGGGAATTCCTTGGCAGTCTAGTGGTTACGACTCTGCGCTTCCACTGCAGGGGGCACAGGTCCCTGGTTGGGGAACTAAGATCCCGCAAGCCACATGCCATGGCCAAAAAAATTAAAAATAAAATAAAATAAATAAATGTATATGTATATATAAACAGGGAGTGTGAATTTGGGGAGATAATAAGTTAAATGCATTTACTGATTTTACATTTACAAATATTTAGGGACTTAAGTAGTTTTTTTCACCTTTAATTCATCTGTTTTTGATCACTGAAAAAATAATCAGACAGCAAATACATTATTTCAATTAATTTTATGATACACTTATATTAATAAAAGGTTTTCTTTGTGTACTGTAACAAAGGCTGTCCTTCTCAGTTCCATTCTTCAAAAAAATTAAGATACTGAATAACATCCTGAAGCATTCAGATATGCAGAGCATGTTCAGACTATTTCTAAATCCATATCTCTGTGTCTTATGTGTTTAGTTTTATTACCTACGAACTAAATCTCCTGTCTTGTTTCTACTTATTCTGTTTTTTTTTCTGTACTTAGTCTTGTTTATGGGATTTATATAGATACCAAATATACGAGATTATCTTTTAAAGCATATTAATTAATTTACTACCACATCTAAGTTCAACTATGGAGTCAAATTTCCTAGATTCAATTTTGGTTTACACATTTCTTATCTATGTGACCATCAAGTTATTTAAACTCTATGTTTTTCAGAATCCTCCTATTTTAAATGTGGTCATAATAGTGCCTAACTCACAGGATCATTGTGAGAATAAAATAATCTGATTTATGTGAATTGCTTCACTAGTGCCTATATTATACTAAATACAGCATACCCCATTTTATTATGCTTTGCTGTGTTGAGCTTCACAAATATCGCATTTTTTACAAAAATTGAATGTTTGTGGCAACCCTGTGTTGAACAAGTCTATTGACACCATTTTTCCAACAGCATTTTGTGCCACTGTGTCACATTTTGGTAATTCTTGCAATATTTCAAATTGTCTCATTATTATATTTGTTAAGGTGATCTGTGATGAGAGATCTTTGATGTTATTATTGTAATTTTTTAGGAGCACCAAGAAACACGCCCATATAGGATGATGAATTAAATCGATAAATGTTGTGTGTATTCTGACTGCTCCACCAATCGATGGTTCCCTGTCTCTCTCCCTCTCCTCGGGCCTCCTTATTCCCTGGGACAGAACAGTATTGAGATGAAGCCAGTTAATAACTCTACAATGGCTTCTAAGTGTTCAAGTGAAAGGAAGAATCACGTTTCTCACTTTAAACAAAAGCTAAAAATAAGTAAGCTTAGTGAGGAAGGCATGTTGATAGCCAGGACAGGCCAAAAGCTAGGCCTCTTGTGCCAACCAGCCAAGTCGCAAATGCAGAAGAAAAGTTCTTGAAGGAAATTAAAAGGTTTTGTTTTTCAGTGAATATACAAATGACATGAAAGTGAAACAGCCTGATTTCTGATATGATGAAAGTTTTAGTGGTCTGAATAGATCAAACCAGTCACAATAGTCCCTTAAACCAAAGCCTAATCCAGAGCAAGGTCCTAACTCTCTTCAATTCTATGAAGGCTGAGAGAGGTGAGAAAGCTGCTGAAGAGAAGTCTGAAGCTAGCAAAGGTTGGTTCATGAGGTTTAAGGAAAGAAGTTATAATCACAACATCAAATTACAAGATGAAGCAGAAAGTTATCCCGAAGATCTAGCTAAGATTATTAATGAAGGTGGCTACACTAAACAACAGATTTTCAAAGTGGACGAAACAGCCTTCTATTGGAAGAAGAGGACATCTAAGACTTTCATAGTTAGAGAAGAGAAGTCAATGCCTGGCTTCAAAGCTTCAAAGGACAGGCTGACTCTCTTGTTACGGGCTAATACAGCTGGTGACTTTAAGCCAATGCTCATTCACCATTTAAAAAATTCTAGGGCCCTTAAAAATTATGCTAAATTTACTGTCTGTGCTCCAGATATGGAACAATAAAGCCTGGATGACAGCACATCTGCTTACAACATGGTTTACTGAATATTTTAAGTCCACTTTTGAGAATTACTGCTCAGAAAAAAAGATTATTTTCAAAATATTACTGCTCTTTGACAATGTATCTGGTGACCCAGGAGCTCTGATGGAGAAATACAATGAGATTAATGTTGTTTTCATGCCTGCTAACACAAAATCCATTCTGCAGCCTATGGCTTAAGGAGTAATTTAGACTTTCAAGTCGTATTATTTAAGAAATACATTTTGTAAGGCTACAGCTTCCATAGATAGTGATTCCTTTGATGGATCTGAGCAAAATAAATTGAAAACCTGGAAAGGATTCACTATTCTAGATACCATTAAGAACATTCCTGATTCATGGGAAGAGGCCAAAATATCAACATAACCAAGAGTTTGGAAGAAGTTGATTTCACGCCACATGATGACTTGGAGGGATTCAACACTTCAGTGGAGAAAATAACTGCTGGTGTGGTGAAAATAGCCAGAGAACTAGAAATAAAAGTGGAGCTTGACGATGTGACTGTATTGCTTCAGTCTCATGATAAAACTTTAGTGGACGAGGAGTTGTTTCTTATGGATGAGCAAAGAAAGTGGTTGCTTGAGATGGAATTTACTCCTGGTAAAGATGTTACGAAGACTGTTGCAATGACAACAAAGGATTTAGAGTATCACATAAACTTAATTGATAAAGCAGCAACAAGGTTTGAAAGGACAGACTCCCATTTTGAAAGAAGTTCTACTGTGAGTAAAAAGCTATCACACAGCATTGCCTACTACAGAGAAGTCAGCTGTGAAAGGAAGAGTCAACCACTGTGGCAAACTTGTCTCTATTTTTAAAAATTGCCACAGGCACCCCAGCCTTCAGCAACAACCACCCTGACCAGTCAGCAGCCATTAATACTGAGGCAAGACCTAAACCAGCAAAAACATTTTGACTCACTGAAGGCTCAGATGATGGTTAGCATTCTTCAGCAATAAAGTTGCTTTTAATTATGTACATTTTTAAGACATAATTCTATTGTACACTTAGTAGAATGCAATGTAGTGCAAACATAACTTTTAAGTGCACTGGGAAGCCAAACAATTCATGTGACTTCCTTACTGCAATGTTCACTTTATTATGGTGGTCTGGAACCAAAGTCACAATATCCCTGAGGTATGCCTGTGTTCTTGACAGAATAATAGATGGCATAAGAGAATTTAATTGAAGAGATTAAAACAAAAAATGACTATTCACAAAGGCATGTTAGGGTTAAGGAAAACCAACAAAGCAATGGTCACCACCGCAGGGCTAGTGGCAGTAGGAAGCAAGAGAAGGAAGTGATTCCTGCAATCAAGAGGGAGTAGAGGCCTCTTGGCAAGAGCCATGGCCTTCATATTCTACCATGGCAATCTGACAGGGAGATATGTGAGAAATAAACACCCTAACTTCATTTTCTTCCAACTCTCCAATCCCTGCTGGTGCCCATCTTTTGCCATCCCCGCCAGAAGACACAGGCCAAGTGTGCCTCTTGATACAGTGCCAACAAAGAACCTCCCAGGTCTCAAAGCATGGTTTAGAAGAGTAGAGGAACAAATGATATGTATCCAGCACAGCAACTATCCCATCATCATTTTTCAAGCAATCTTTTTTGTTTAGAAGTGTGACTATGACTTATCATTACCACGTCTATTTGCCACTGCAAACCACATATGCCCCAGATTTACTTCTTGACAATAAGAAAGTCGAATATGAATAACCCAACCTATGCCTTCAGTTTACCTGATAGCCATTGATAAAGTTGAAAATTAGTCTTCCTTTGTCTATAAAGTTGACAACATGTGTCTCAAATTAGCCCTTAAGGAATAAATAACAGATGCTCACTGGTAATATTTGATGTATTCCCCTCCTTTAAATCATCAAAAATTGACTCACATAGAAAAAAAAAATACAGGTTATTGGCATTAAGGATTCTAATCTACTGAATGCCCTAGTCATTTCATACTTAATAACAAAGTGTATTAGTTTTCTATGGCTGCTGTAACAAATTACCACAAACTTGGTGGCTTGAAACAACATAAATTTACACCTTTACTGTTCTAAAGGTCAGAAGTCAGATATGAGTTTTACCTGGCTGACACCAAGGTGCTGGGAGGGCCACACTTTCTCCAGAGGTTTTTCTAGATTCTGGAGGCCACCTACATTCCTGGTTCTATGAACTCTACCTTGCATTATTCCCACATCTCCTACTTCTTCTGTACGCAAATCTCCCTTTGCCTCTCTCTTATATGAACTCTTGTGATTATATTTAGGGTCCATCCAGAAAATTCAGGATAATCTTCCCATCTCAAGATCCTTAATTTAATCACATCTGCAATCCCTTTTGCCATATAAGGTAACATTTATAGAATCCTGAGATTAGGACATGGATACCTTTGGAGCCATTATACAGTGTACCATAAAAGGCTATGAAAGTTTGTAGCTTACAAACTGAAAATCACATACTAGAAACCATGGACTTTTCAAGTTGTCTCTCTCTCTCTCCTTTTAATCTGCCCACTTTTCTCCAGGAACCACTAAGTGTAAAAATAACGTATTAATTTATATTATAACTCAAAAAATGCATTAGAGAAGTTAATCTCTCTATTCAATCTAGATCAATTTTCATTTCCTAAGCTATGAGGTCATGGATTAATTTACGCAATGCAAGGTAAGAGAATCACTGGGGTGGAAGACACCAAACATTCCAACACATGCAGCACTTTGCATAAAATTCCTGAGACAAAATGTCATGCTTTCTTTGAAAATCTAAATGTAAAAATACACATCCCATTGGCTTTTTTCTTTTATTCTTGTTATTGTTATAGCTTGTTTTATTTTGTTTTCTGCTACCCCCTTCCAGAATTACTAATGTTCCATTGATTCTTACCATCTATATATTGGAACATCCCAGTATGTGTCCTTTCTTATGCTATGTCTGTGAACTACCCTATACTTAGCCAATACATTCCCTTTTTTCCCCTTGCTAACATTTTTGTTAGTCTTTTTCTGTTACTTGTTGTAAAGAACACTTGATTTGCTAGAAACACTGTCATAAAAACTAAGATGGTATTTACTGAAATATAGCCTAAATCAACTCAAATCTTCTTAGAATGTTTCGAGTTGTAAAATGTATTATATTGATTTATTAAATCATATTTTATTTCATTTATAACTCTTTCTGGTCTTTAGTAATGACCAGAATTTTCCTGAAGACTTAACCAAGGTCAGGAATCTGAGAAAGCAGAAGCTCATGGAAAAATGATGAACTACATGGAACCAGAGATTCAATTTATTGGCTGAACCTTATCCAAGTGATCAAGGTTTCCATCATCAGTAACAAGTCATGCTGATAGCAGGAACCCCTCATGGTGTGAGGAAGATCAATAATACACATGTCTGTCCTTAAACAGTAAACAATTTTACATGAGAGATGACCCAGGTGCACATATATCTGGCTAGTCCACATTATGACAAGTGTAAAGATAGCTGCAGGATGCAGTGGAAGTACAGAAGAAAATGTGACGCTGTATGTGAAAACATCAGAGAGAGCATTATAAAGGAAGTGACATTTGAGTTAGATCTAATTAGGACAAGAGTTCACATATATCTTCTGAAGCATGGAATATTATAAATTTCTTTTTTTCAATGGAAACCTGGAATCTATTGAGGACAGAAATATATTCAGTGGAAATATTTTTCAGTATGATTAAGTGGAAAAACATACATTTTCTAATAGAAATTTGGCATATTTATGTTAGAATTTTCTATAAATAAAGTAATAAAGACATACTAGTCATTTAACAAAAACAAATACCTAAGCTGAGATTTAGAATACATGCATGAAGACACTTTAGGAGAGCTAAACTGGGTAATTTCAATTAAATCCTACTGGTTTAATGAAGCCCCATCAGCAACATGTCAGCATAAGATGTCCCTTGTATTTCCCTTCCCCCACAACAAAAATAATTTGGCATCTATCCAAAAACAAAAGTACCTCTGTGGAAGCACCATATGCCAAAGACCCAGAATAGCTAAAACAACCCTGAGAAAGAAGAATAAAGCTGGAAGAATTACATCTCCTGATTTCAAACTATACTACAAAGCTACAATGGTCAAAACAATATGACACTGGCATAAAAATACACACTAGACCACTGTAACAGAATTGAGAGCCCAGAAATAAGCTTTCACATATAAGGCCAACTAATATTTGACAAAAAAGCCAAGAACACTCAGTGAGAAAAGGATAGTCTCTTCAATAAATGGTGCTGGGAAAACTGGATGATCAGATGCAGAAGAAGATATTGAACCCCTATCTTACACCACACACAAAAATTAACTTGAAATGGACTGAAGAGTTAAACATAAGATCTGAAACTGTGGGCTTCTCTGGTGGTGCAGTGGTTAAGAATCCACCTTCCAATGCAGGAGACACAAGTTCAAGCCCTGGTCCGGGAAGATACCACATGCTGCAGAGCAACTAAGCCCGTGAGCCACAACTACTGAGCCTGCGCTCTAGAGCCTGCGAGCCACAACTACTCAGCCTGTGTGCCACAACTACTGAAGCCAGCATGCATAGAGCCCGTGCTCTGCAACAAGAGAAGCCACCGCAATGAGAAGCCCACACACCGCAATGAAGAGGAGCCCCTGCTTGCTGCAACTAGAGAAAGCCTGTGTGCAGCACCACAGACCCAATGCAGCCAAAAATAAATTAATTAAATAAATAAATTTTTAAAAAGATCTGAAACTGTAAAATTCCTAGAAAAAAATAGGAAAAATCTTTCTGATAGTCATCTTGGCAACAAGTTTTAGGCAGTATGACACTAAAAGCACAAGCAACAAAAGCAAACATTAATAAGTGGGACTACATCAAACTAAAAAGCTTCCGCATAGCAAGAGAAACAATCAACGAAATGAAACAGCAACCTTCAGAATGAGAGAAAGTATTTGCAAACCATATATTGGATAAAGGGTTAATATTCAAAATAATATAAAGAACACATACAATTCAATAGCGAAAAATCAAACAATCTGATTTTAAAATGTCAAAGGACATGAATAGGAATTTTTCCAAGGAAGACATCCAAATGGCTAACAGGTACATGAAAAGGTGCTTGACATCACTGATGGTCAGGGAAATGTAAATCAAAACCACAATGGGATAACACTCACACCTGTTAGAATAGCTATCATCAAAAAGACAAGAGATAAGTATAGGTGAGGATGTGGAGAAAAGGAACCCTCATGCACCATCCATGGGAATGTAAATTGGTGCAGCCACAACAGAAAACAGTATGGAGGTTCCTCAAACAACTAAAAATAGAACTATTATATAATCTAGCAATCCCACTTCTGGGTATATATCCAAGGACATGAAAACAGAATATTGTAGAGATATGTGCATTCTCTTGTTTATTGCAGCACTGTTCACAATAGCCAAGACACAGAAACAACTTAAGTGTCCATTAGTGAATGAATGGATAAAGGAGATGTTGCATATATCATATATATAACTGAATATTATTCAGCCATGAGAAAGAAGGAAATCCAGCCATCTGAGACAACATGAATGGCTTGGGGGATTCTGTTAAGTGAAGTAAGTCAGACAGAGAAAGACAAATACTGTATGATATCACTTATATGTGGAATCTAAAAAAGCCAAATTCTTAGAAACAGAGAGTAGAATGGTGGTTACCAGGGCCTGGAGGATGAAGAAAATGGAGAGATGTTGGTCAAAGAGTATAAACTTCCATTTAGAAGATGAACAAGTTCTGGGGATCTAATGTACAGCATTGTAATTACAGTTAACAATAAGGTATTATATAGTCAAAAATTGTTAAGGGAGTACATCTTAAATGTTCTCACCACAAAATAATAATGGCAATTATGTGGCATGATGGAGGTGTTAGCTAACACTACATTAGTAATATTTTGCAATATATGTGTGTATCAAATCGACATGTTGTATACCTTAAAGTTACACAATGTTATATATCAGTTATATCACAATAAGATGGGAAAAAATCCTGGTGGTTTATATAAATTAAGATAGTAAATAATTTTGTAATGGTTACAGAATTAAAAGGACAAAATATAAAGTCAATTTTCCTAACTTATTAAAAGAGCAAAATAAAATTAACTATATGTTATCCAAAGCTAAAGATTTGTTTCCAACTGAAAACAAAAACAAAACAAAAACAATACATTTGACATTGCAACCATTACTTCTAGTCATCTCTAAACAAGGGAATATATTTTACTTTCTATGATATGGTCACTAAAGATTACACAGTGAGGATACTGCAATAGTTGAGAAAGAATGGAGTCCTGGGCCAAACAACAGTTTTATCTCATCTGTAAAAATGAAACCTAAACTTTCCTCTTCAGGATTGTTGCAAAAATTAAAGGAATCCACGTGAAGAAAGTTCAGGACACATAGCATACACTGGATCATTATTAAATTTTGAGTATTTTCAGTCTATGATTAATCTAGTATGTTTTAAAAATGTCTTATGTGCCAGGCACTGGACTATGTGCTTGAGAGATGGAAATGAAGATTAAGTTCCTGACTTTGAGAAGCTCACAATCTAGAACAGTGGCAAATAAACAGAGAATAAAGCCCCATGAGAAACATACTAAATGTTACATAAATCAGGAAAAGTCCATCAGCCAGTATTTATGGTATGTTTACTCTCCTGGAAGGCCTGATTTTATAACATTAATATACATTTCACTCTTACTGACATAAATACTGAATGAAAAATCAGGCAGATTGTTCTGGGCATTTGTGTGAATCAGCTCAATAAAAGTAAAAGAGGAAACACACTACCCTTTCAGCATGCTTAAAGGAATACAATTTAAGTTTCTAAGGTTCATTCATTTACTCAACAGTTACTATTTTTGTTACTTCTATATGTCAGCAACCATTCTGAGCACTTGTGATAAACTGCACCAAACAGATAATAATCTTTGCCCATTTGTAGCTTACATTATTGACAAAGGAGATAGAAATTATACAGGGTGCTAGAAGTTGTAAGTTTTAAGAAGGAAAAGGAAGCAAGGAAAGGAAATGAAAGGAAAAAGTGAAGCAAAAAGAAAGTGCAGCAGAGTATGGAGGAAAAGAATGGAGTAGGGGAAGGGAGAAGAGATATTAAATTGTATAGTCAGAATAGGCATCATTTAGAGATGCCATTTGAGCACAGATCTGAAGCAGGTGAGGGAGTTAGTCATGCAAATATCTGAGGCAAAAGCCTTCAATAAAGATGTGAATGTTCCTGCAATATTCAAGAAAGAGTAAACGTGAATAAGGGGAAGAGAAATTAGAGATGAGGTCAGAAAAATAATGGAATGGAGACCAGATTCAATCAGAAATTATAAGGTAGTTTTTAGTCTGAGAGCAATTGGCATTACTTAGAGGATTTTGAGCAGAGATGTGGCATAAGTTTACTCCTGTCTGCTGTGCTGAGAATAGAAGGAGAAGGAGTAGAAGGAGTAGAAGAATAAAGTCCAGTTTGAAAAAAAAAATGTTCTGAAGAACCTAAGGTCAGGACAGGAATAAAGATGCAGATGTAGAGAATGGACTTGAGGACATGGGGAGGGGGAAGGGTAAGCTGGGACGAAGTGAAAGAGTGGCACTGACATATATACGCTACTAAATGTAAAATAGGTAGCTAGTGGGAAGCAGCCGCATAGCACAGGGAGATCAGCTCCGTGCTTTGTGACCACCTAGAGGGGTGGGATAGGGAGGGTGGGAGGGAGATGCAAGAGGGAGGGGATATGGGGATATATGTATACATAGAGCTGACTCACTTTGCTATACAGCAGAAACTAACACAACATTGTAAAGCAATTATACTCCAATAAAGATGTAAAAAAAATTAAAATATTTAAATTAAAAAAAGTAAAAATCTTTTAAAAAAAAAAAAAAGTCCAGTTTGAAGATAGTAAGACAGAAATCCAGGAGAGATATGGTGATGGCTTGGACCAGGGTAGTAGCAGTGGGGATGCCAAGATGTAGTCAGTCTCTGGATATATTCTGAAGATGAAATCAACAAGAATTCCTTAGGGACTGGATATGGGATATGAGAGAAAGAGAATACTCAAAGGTAACCCTAAAGTTTTTAACCTGAGGATAAGTAAGACTGGCATTACCTCCCTAAGAAGCAAGATAGGGAAGGCTGGAGGTAGAGCAGGTTGGTCAAGGAGAGGGAAGTTCAGAAACGTAGTTTAGGGCACGTTAACTTTGAGATATCCACGAAATATCCAAATCTATGTGTCAAATATGCAGTGGGACACGTAAGTTTTTAGTTCACCAGAAAACTGGAGGTAAACATTTGGAAGTTATGACTATCTACATAGTGTTTAAAGCTGTGGGACTCAATGAATCACAAGAAAGTGAGGAAGGTAGAGAAAAAGACAGAATCAGTGACTGAATCAGGGATACTCGCAAATAATGAATTTTGGAAAGGCAGAGTAAACAGCAAAGTGATGTGGAGGAGTGAACAATGAGACAGGAAGAACCAAGATCATGCGCTGTCCTGGAATCCAAGGGAAAGAAGTGTATCAAGGGGAATGCAGTGATGCACTGTGTCCAATACTGCTATGTGACCAACTAAGACAAAGACTGAGAATGGACTATTGGACAATGTGATGGTTATTGGATTCCTATCAAGAATTGTTTTGGTAAAATGGTGAGAGTGAAAACTTGACTAAAGTGGATTTAGAAGGGAATGGGAGGAGAAAAATGGACACAGAATACAGAAACACTTTTGATAAGTACTTTTGCAAAGGGGAGGACAGAAATAGAGAAGTAGCTGATGAAGAAAAAATTTTTTAGTATAGGAGCAATAATGAAAGCTTGCATGATGATATAGTAAGGAGCTAAAATTACTGGTGTAGGGGAGAGAGAAAAAAATTGCCTAAGTGATGCCCTTGCGTAGTGTAAGAAGGAATAGGATCTAGCGCACAGATGCAGGGATTATCTTAGGTAGAAGCAGGAATAGCTGATTTAAGGGAACAGGTGGGAAGTCAGAGTATGTGGGTGCAGAACTTGGTAGGGAGGTGCATTTAGTGATGAAAGTCTTGAAGGAAAAAATATCTTCTGATTGTTTCAAATTTCTTAGTAATGTAGGAAAAATAACGTTGTCAACTGAGAGCGAAGATGAAGTAGGAAGTATTGGTGGTTTGAGGAGAGAAGAGACGGTATGAAATCCAAGTCCAGGAAACTGGGACAGTGAGTGGTCCAGGGAATTGTGGTATGATTGCTAGGCAGCATCAAGGCCCCCTTGAAGTGGGTGCTTGTGTCCAGCTACATTGTTGTAGCATGGAGTAAGGGGAGAGTTGGATATAAATAGGATGGGGATTTTGCCAGACAATTAAAAAAAGAGGGAGGGGGAGTTTGTTACATGTGTATGTAAGGAGTGATTATTATGAATGACCATGGAATTTAATCTATTTAATAAAAGGAAAGAGGACATTAAATAAGTGAACAGTGAAAGTGTAATAAGATCAATGAGTTGGGGTCCCGGTTGGGTTAAAGGATGGTTCAAGCTGGGGTTAAAGATGAAACAAGCCAGAAAGATAAATGGTACAGGATGCATGCAGTAGAGATTATAGGCAGGTCATAGATACTGGCAAAGAAGAGATCTAAGATAGAACCGCAGTGGTGAGGCCCTGAGGGAGGGTAAAGAACACAACCATTGGAGGAAAGGAATTTAAGAAGCTTAGAGACCTAAGTTGGTAATTAGGTTTGCATCTAGATAATGTGTTGAAAGGCTATCTGTAGGCAAACTGAAATTACCAAGATTTTAGGCAGAGGTCATGCTGGAAAGTGTGCCAGTGAGGATGGAGCTAATTTCCTATTTTCAAAGGATTATATACTTGTGCAAACTCCTCAGAAGATGTATATCCACATGTAGAAATATTTTGAATCACTATTTTATCCTGTATTGGCTTTTAGTTTTGAATAGATTTACGATGCTAAAAAGAGAGAGAAAGAATAAAGCATACACAAAATAAAAACCTCTGAAGAAGCTCACTTAGGATAAAGATTATTAATCTATATCCAGTCAGTACGGAGGCACAACGAAAAATACTTTTGTATGAATTGTAACATTTATACATCAAAGGTGAAATATTATCTTCTTGTCAGATGCAAATAGAAGAATATTTTATTTGTATTTTTAACCTACAAAAGAAATGCATGATTACTATTAAAAATGCAAACTGAATAAAGGAAAATAAAGTAAAAATAAATATCCTACATACCAATCTTCCCATACAAGTCTTCCCTCAAAATAACCACTGTAAAACATACCTTGTAGAGTCATCAAAATAGTTCTAAATATATGTAAATATATACCTATATATATGAAATTACAACCCTTTTATTTTCCTTTCTTTTTTTCCCACAGATAATGCCATACATACTGTTATGAAACCTGCTTTTTTCACTGTACAATATTCATCATTCACTTTACAGTCCTGACCATTTTTCCATATCAGTATATGAAAGTCTAAAATTACTATTATTATTACTTATTTATTTTTGTGGTACGCGGGCCTCTCACTGCTGTGGCCTCTCCCGTTGCAGAGCACAGGCTCCAGACGCGCAGGCTCAGCGGCCATGGCTCACGGGCCCAGCAGCTCCGCGGCATGCGGGATCTTCCTGGACTGGGGCACGAACCCACGTCCCCTGCATCGGCAGGCAGACTCTCAACCACTGCACCACCAGGGAAGCCCTAAAATTATTTTAAATATCTATGGAATACTTATTACATAGATGCACTAAAACTGATTAAATGTGTTCCTCTTAATGGATATTTAGGTCATTCCCAGGTTTTGCTTTTTACAAACATTGCTGTAATGAATACCATGTGTGAGAATATCTATAAAACCAATTCTTAGAAGTAGAAATGTTGGATCAAAAGATAAGCATCTGGGGCTTCCCTGGTGGCATAGTGGTTGAGAGTCCACCTGCCATGCAGGGGACACGGGTTCGTGCCCTGGTCCAGGAAGATCCCACATGCCGCGGAGCGGCTAGGCCCGTGAGCCATGGCCGCTGAGCCTGCGCATCCGGAGCCTGTGCTCCGCAAGGGGAGAGGCCACAACAGTGAGAGGCCCGCGTACCGCAAAAAAAAAAAAATAGATAAGCATCTTTTTTTTTTCTTTATAAATTTATTTGTTTTTATTTTTGGCTGTGTTGGGTCTTCATTGCTGTGCGTGGGTTTTCTCTAGTTGTGGCGAGCAGGGGCTACTCTTCATTGCAGTGCGCAGACTTCTCACTGTCGTGACTTCTCTTGTTGCAGAGCACGGGCTCTAGGCGTGCAGGCTTCAGTAGTTGTGGCGCATGGGCTTACTTGCTCTGCGGCATGTGGGATCTTCCCAGGCCAGGGCTCGAACCCATGTGCCCTGCATTGGCAGGCAGATTCTTAACCACTGTGCCACCAGGGAAGCCCGATAAGCATCTTTTAAATGTTGGTAAATACTGTCAAGTTTTCTTCCAAAAAGTGCTCATTTCTCTGCACTCTTACTAACACTGGGTACTAGTAAACTTTATAATCTTTATTAATATAATAATATAAAAGATGATTTCTTACAAAGACTATTTTGAGAAAAAAAAGTATAACAGGGGACCCATTCTCATTATATATTAACATATATTGTAAAGTTTCATATTTAAGTAAAATTAAATAAATTAGTCATTGATATGGAATCAAATGCCCATGACAAGGCTCAAGACTAGATATTAAAAACTAACATAAAATAACAATGGCTTTTTAAAATAAAGATAAAAGTTATCTTACTGGAAAAGATTGTCATGGAACTACTGACTAATCATTAATTTAAAAAGTAGGATCCCCATACACCATATCAAGTAGGATTTATCCCATGGATGCAGAGATGGTCCAATATCCACAAATCAATCATTGTCATACACCAAATTAACAAATGAGACTAAAGATAATATCATCATCTCAATAGATGCAGAAAAAGCTTTTCACAAAATTCAACATCCGTGATAAAGTCTCTCGTAGGTATAGAGGGAAAATATCTCAACATAATAAGGACCATATATGACTAGCCCACAACTAACATCATACTCAAGGATGAAAAGTTGAAAGCATTTCCCTCTGAGATCAGAAAAAAGACAAGGATGCCCGCTCTCACCACTAGCCACAGCAATTGGACAGGAAACAAATAAATGGACTCCAAATTGGAAAGGAAAAGGTAAAACTATCACTGCTTGCAGATGACATAATACTATAAATAGAAAATGCTAAAGATGCCACCAAAAAACTACTGGAACTCATTAATAAATTTAGTAAAGCTGCAAGATAGAAAATTAATACACAGAAATCTGTTGTGTTTCTATACACTAACAACAAAGTATCAGAAAAAGAAATTAAGAAAACAATCCCATTTACGATCACATCAAAAAGAATAAAACTAAGGAGGTAAAAGACCTGTACTCAGAAAACTATTCAATACTGATGAAAGAAACTGAAGACAGCACGAACAGTTGGAAAGATATACCATGCTCATGGATTGAAAAAATTAATATTGTTAAAATGACCATACTACCCAAAGGTGATCTATTGATTCAATGCAATCCTTATCAAAATACCAATGTTATTTTTAACAGAACTAGAACAAATAATTCTAAAATTTTTAGGAAACACAAAAGACGCCAAATAGTCAAAACATTCCTGAGAAAGAAGAACAAAGCTGGAATTATCATGTGCCCTGTTTTCAAACTATACTACAAAACTACAATCATCAAAACAGTATGGTACTGGCAGAAAAACAGACACATAGATCAATGGAACAGAATACAGAGTCCAGGAATGAACCTACACTTATATGAGCAATTAGTCTATGATAAAGAAGACAAGAATATACAATGGGGGAAAAGACAACCTCTTCAAAAACTGGTGTTGTGAAAACTGGACAGCTACCTGCAAAGGAATAAAACTGAACTACTTTCACACACCATATATGAAAACAAACTCAAAATGGATTAAAGACTTAAATGTAGGATTTGAAACCATAAAACTTTTACAAGAAAACATAGTATGTTATTTGACATCAGTCTTAGCAATATTTGGGGGGGTTATGTCTCCTCTGACAAGGGAAACAAAAGCAAAAATAAACAAATGAGGCATAACATAAGACTAAAAAGCTGTTGCACAGTGAAGAAAACTATCAACAAAATGAAAAGGCTACTTGCTGAATGAAAGAAGATATTTGCAAATGACACATTCAGTAGGAGGTTAATATCAAAATATACAAAGAACTCATACAACTAAACATCAAAAAAACCCAAACTACCCAATTAAAAAGTGGACAGAGGACCTGAATAGACATTTTTCCCAAGAAGACATACAGATGGCCAACAGGCACATGAAAAGATGCTCAACATCACTAATCAACAGGAAAATACAAATCAAAGCCAAAACAAGATGTCATCTCATACCTATCAGATGGGCTATTATCAAAAATACAACAAATAACAAGTGTTGGTGAGGATGTGAAGAAAAGGGAACACTTGTGCACATTGGTGAGAATCTAAATTGGTATAGCCACTGTAGCAAACAGTATGGAGGTTCCTCAAATAACTAAAACTAAAACTACCATATGATCCAGCAATTTCATTCCTGGGAATCTATCCAAAGAAAACAAAAACACTAACTTGAAAAGATATGTGCACCACTATGTTCACTACAGCATTATTCACAATAGCCAAAATATGGAAGCAACCTAGGTTTCACTCGATAATGAATGGATAAAGAATATGTGCCATATATATATATATTACTAAGCCATATAAAGAATGAAATCTTGCCGTTTGCAACAACATGGATGGACCTAGAGGGGTTTATGTTTAGTGAAATAAGTCAGACAAAGACAAATACTGCATGATTTCATTTATATGTGAAATCTTAAAAACAAAACAACTGAAAAAACATAATTAAATAGAAACAGAGTCATAGATACAGAAAACAAACAGGTGGTTGCCAGAGGGGCTGGGGGGAAGAGAGAAATAGGCAAGGGAGACTAAGAGGTATAAACTTTCAGTTACAAAATAAATGAGTCACAGGTATGAAACGTACAGCATGGGGAATATAGTCAATAATTATGTAATATCTTTGTATGGTGACAGATGGTAACTAGATTTATCATGGTGATCATTCTGAAATATACACAAATAACAAATCACTATGTTGTGTACCAGGAACGAAAATAGTGTTCTAGGTCAATTATACTTCAAAAACAACAAAGAAGAAAACTCAGAGAAAAAGAGGTCAGATTTGTGGCTACCAGAGGCAGGGGGTGGAGGGAAGGGAAAGTGGATAAAGGTAGTCAAAAGGTATTAATGAACTTCTGGGCTTCCCTGGTGGCGCAATGGTCGAGAGTCCACCTGCCGATGCAGGGGACACGTGTTCGTGCCTGGTCCGGGAAGATCCCACATGCCGCAGAGCGGCTAGGCCCGTGAGCCATGGCCGTTGAGCCTGTGCATCTGGAGCCTGTGCTCTGCAACGGGAGAGCCACAACAGTGAGAGGCCCGCGTACCGCAGAAAGAAAAAAAAAAAAAAAGGTATGAACTTCCAGTTATAAGATAAATAAGTACTAGAGGTGTGATGTACAACCTGATAAATATAATTAACACAGATGTACCTTATAGATTAAAGTTGTTAAGAAAGTAAATTCTAAGAATTTTAATCCCAGGGAAAATATTTTATTTCTATTCTTTAATTTTGTATCTATGTTAGATGATAGAGGTTCTTTAAACTTACTGTGGTAATCATTGAATGATGTATGTAAGTCAAATCATTATGCTGTACACCTTAAACTTATACTGTGCTATATATCAATTATATCTCAATAAAACTGAAAGAAAAATATAAAGATTATGAAAGAACAAAAAGTTGGATCCCTAGCTCACACTATTTATTGTCATAAGACACTAGATAAGCTAAAACTTAAAAAAATAAAACACTTAAAATGCTGAATATTTACATAACCTTCAGATAAGTAGTATTTCTGTTACTCAACTATGGGAGAGCATCAAAATTTTACACATATATAAATAATGTGTAATATAAGTAAGTATATATTTAACATATATAAATAAAGCATATGTATAACTTCTGCATACATAAAATATTAAAAGACCCTACAGAGGGGCAGAGTCAAGATGGCAGAGTAGGAGGACATAGAGTTCACATCTCCTCACAACTAGGGCACCTACTAGGTGCTGGTGGGGGACCTTGGACACCTCAGCGGAAGGGAGGAATCCCGTGAGACCAGGTCCTCATCTCAGTACCATGACCTGGCTTCACCCAACTGCCTGAAAACTCCAGTGCTGGATGCCTCGGGCCAAACAACCAGCAAGACAGGAACACAGCCCCACGCATCAAAAAAATTAGATGACAGAAAAATATGTTACAGGCAAAGGAGCAAGGTAAAAACCTACAAGACTAAATATATGAAGAGGAAATAGGCAACCTTCCTGAAAAAGAATGCAGAGTAATGATAGTAAAGATGATACAAAATCTCAGAAACAGAATGAAGGCATGGACAGACAAAATACAAGAAATGTTTAACAAGGATCGAGAAGAACTAAAGAACACACAAACAGTGATGAACAACACAATAACTGAAATGAAAAATACACTAAAAGGAATCAATAGCAGAATAACTGAGGCAGAAGAACAAATAAGTGAGCTGGAAGACAGAATGGGGAACAGAATAAAAAAGAAGAATGAAAAGAAATAAGGACACTCTCAGAGACCTCTGGGAAAACACTAAACACACCAACATTCAAATTATAGGGGTCCCAGAAGAAGAAGAGAAAAAGCAAGGGTCTGAGAAAATATTGGAAGAGATTATAGACGAAAACTTCCTAACATGGGAAAGGAAATAGTCACCAAAGTCCAGGAAGTGCAGAGAGTCCCATACAGGATAAACCCAAGGAGAAACATTCAAAGACACATATTAATCAAACTAACAAAAAAATAAATTCAAAGAAATAATATTAAAAGCAGCAAGGGAAAAGCAACAAATAACATACAAGGGAATCTCCATAAGGTTATCAGCTGATTTTTCAGCAGAAACTCCAAAGGCCAGAAGCGAGTGGCAGGATATATTTAACATAATGAAAGGGGAAAACCTACAACCAAGATTACTCTACCTAGCAAGAATTTCATTCAGATTCAATAGAGAAATCAAAAGCTTTACAGACAAGCAAAAGCTAAGAGAATTCAGCACCACCAAACCAGCTTTACAACAAACAATAAATGAACTTCTCTAGGCAGGAAACACAAGAGAAGGAAAAGACCTACAATAACAAACCCAAAACAATACAGAAAATGGTAATAGTAACATACATATCAATAATTAACTTAAATGTAAATGGATTAAATGCTCCAACCAAAAGGCACAGACTGGCTGAAAGGATACAAAAAGAAGACCCATATATATGCTATCTACAAGAGACCCACTTCAGACCTAGAGACACATAGAGACTGAAAGTGAGGGGATGGAAAAAGATATTCCATGCAAATGGAAATCAAAAGAAAGCTGGAGTAGCGATAATCATATCAGATAAACCAGACTTTAAAATAAAGACTGTTGCAAGAGACAAGGAGGGACACTACATAATGATCAAGGGATCAATCCAAGAAGAAGACATAACAATTATAAATATTTATGCACCCAACATAGGAGCACCTCAATACATAAGGTGAATGCTAACAGCCATAAAAGGGGAAATTGATAGTAACACAATAATAGTGGGAGGCTTTAACACCCCACTTACACCAGTGGACAGATCATCCAGACAGAAAATAAATAAGGAGACACAGCTTTAAATGACACAATACACCAGATAGACTTAATTTATAGGACATTCCACCTGAAAGCAGCAGAATACACTTTCTTCTCAAGTACATACGGAATATTCTCTATTATAGATCACACATGGGGTCACAAATCAAGACTCGATAAATTTAGGAAAACTGAAATCGTATCAAGCATCTTTTCCAGCCACAACACTATGAGATTAGAGATCAATTACAGGAAGAAAGCTGTAAAAAACACACACACAGAGGCCAAACAATACGCTACTAAATAACCAAAATATTACTGAAAAAATCAAAGAGGAAATCAAAAAATACATAGAAATAAATGACAACGAAAACACGATGACCCAAAACGTATGGGATGCAGCAAAATTAGTGCAAAGAGGGAATTTTATAGCAATTCAATTGTACCTCAAGAAACAAGAAAAATCTCAAATAAATAACCTTACACCTTAAGCAACTAGAGAAAGAAGAACAAACAAAATCCAAATTTAGAAGGAAGCAAATCATAAAAATCAGAGCAGAAATAAATGAAATATAAATGAAAAATACAATAGCAAAAATCAATGAAACTAAAAGCTGGTTCTTTGAGAAGATAAACAAAACTGTAGCCAGACTCATCAAGAAAAAAAGGGAAAGGATTCAAATCAATAAAATTACAAATGAAAAAGGAGAAATTACAACTGGCACTGCAGAAATACAAAGGATCATAAGAGACTACTACAAGCAGCTACATGCCAATAAAAAGGACAACCTGGAAAAAATGGACAAATTCTTAAAAAGGTACAACCTTCCAAGACTGAACCAGGAAGGAATAGAAAATATAGCCAGACCTATCAAGTAATGCAATTGAAACTGTGATGAAAAATCTTCCAACAAACAAGAGTACAGGACCAGATGGCTTCACAGGTGAATTCTATCAAACATTTAAAGAAGAACTAACACCTATCCTTCTCAAACTCTTCCAAAAAATTGCTTCCAAGGCTCATTCTACGAGGCCACCATCACCCTGATACCAAAACCAGACAAAGAAATCACAAAAAAAGAAAAGTACAGACCCATCAGACGCAAAAATCCTCAAGAAAATACTAGCAAACAGAATCCAACAACATATTAAAAGGATCATACACCATGATCAAGTGGCCTTTATCCCAGGGATGCAAGGATTCTTCAATATACACAAATCAATCAATGTAATATACCATATTAACAAATTAAAGAAGAAAAACCATATGATCATCTCAATAGACACAGAAAAAGATTTGACAAAATTCAACAGCCATTTATCATAAAAACTCTCCAGAAAGTAGGCATAGAGGGAACCTACCTCAACATAATAAAGGCCATATACAACAAACTCACAGCAAACATTCTCAATGGTGAAAAACTGAAAGCATTTCCTCTAAGATCAGGAATAAAACAGGATGCCCACCTTCACTACTATCATTCAACATGGTTTTGGAAGTCCTAGCCATAGTAATCAGAGAAGAAAAGGAAATAAAAGGAATCCAAATTGGAAAAGAAGTAAAACTGTCACTGTTTGCAGATAACATGATACTCTACATAGAAAATCCTAAAGATGCTACCAGAAAACTACTAGAGCTAATCAATGAATTTGGTAAAGTTGCAGGATACAAGATTAATGCACAGAAATCTCTTGCATTCCTATAGACTAACAATGAAAGATCAGAAAGAGATATTAAGGAAACAATCCCATTTACCACTGCAACAAAAAGAATAAAATACTTAGGAATAATCCTACCTAAGGAGACAAAAGACCTGTATGCAGAAAACTATAAGACAGTGATGAAAGAAATCAAAGATGATACAAACAGATGGAGAGATATACCATGTTCTTTGATCAGAAGAATCAACATTGTGAAAATGGTTATACTACCCAAAGCAATCTACAGATTCAATGCAATCCCTATCAAACTACCAATGGTATTTTTCACAGAAGTAGAACAAAAAATTTCACAATTTGTATGGAAACACAAGAGACCCCGAATAGCCAATGCAATCTTGAGAAAGAAAAATGGAGATGGAGGAATCAGGCTCCCTGACTTCAGACTATACTACAAAGCTGCAGTAGTCAAGACAGTATGGTACTGGCACAAAAACAGAAATATAGATCAATGGTACAGGATAGAAAGC
This sequence comes from Neophocaena asiaeorientalis asiaeorientalis, assembly GCF_003031525.2. NCBI lineage: Eukaryota > Metazoa > Chordata > Mammalia > Artiodactyla > Phocoenidae > Neophocaena > Neophocaena asiaeorientalis. The sequence continues at coordinate 1,651,365 of NW_020185336.1, forward strand.
CCAGAGATAAACCCACACATCTATGGTCACCTAATCTATGACAAAGGAGGCAAGAATATACAATGGAGAAAAGACAGTCTCTTCAGTAAGTGGTGCTGGGAAAACTGGACAGCTACATGTAAAAGAATGAAATTAGAACACTCACTAACACCATACACAAAAATAAGCTCCAAATGGATTAAAGACCTAAATGTAAGACAGGACACTATAAAACTCTTAGAGGAAAACATAGGAAGAACACTCTTCGACATAAATCACAGTAAGCTCTTTTTTGATCCACCTCATAGTGCAATGAAAATAAAGACAACCATAAACAAATGGGACCTAATGAAACTTAAAAGCTTCTGCACAGCAAAGAAAACCATAAACAAGACAAAAAGACAACCCTCAGAATGGGAGAAAATATTTGCAAACAAAGCAACTGACAAAGGATTAATCTCCAAAATATACAAGGAGCTCATGCAGCTCAATATCAAAAACAAACAAACAAGGACCCAATTAAAAACTGGGCAGAAGACCTAAATAGACATTTGTCCAAAGAAGACATACAGATGGCCAAGAGGTACATGAAAAGATGCTCAACATCACTAATTATTAGAGAAATGCAAATCAAAACTATAATGAGGTATCACCTCACACCAGTCAGAATGGCCATCAAAAAATCTACAAACAGTAAGTGCTGGAGAGGGTGTGGAGAAAAGGGAACCCTCTTGCACTGTTGGTGGGACTGTAAATTGATACAGCCACTATGCAGAACAGTATGGATGCCCTTTAAAAAACTAAAAATAGAACTACCATATGACCCAGCAATCCCACTACTGGGCATATACCCTGAGAAAAACCGTAATTCAAAATGATACATGAACCACAATGTTCATTGCAGCACTACTTACAATAGCCAGGGCATGGAAGCAACCTAAGTGTCCATTGACGATGAATGGATAAAGATGTGGTACATAAATACAATGGAATATTACTCAGCCATAAAAAGGAATGAAATTGGGTCATTTATAGAGATGTGGATGGACCTAGAGTCTGTCATAAGAGTGAAGTAAGCCAGAAAGAGAAAAACAAATATTGTATATTAACGCATATATGTGGAATCTAGAATAAACGGTACAGATGAAGCTATTGGCAGGGCACAAATAGAGATGCAGACGTAGAGAATGGACATGTGGACACAGGGGGAAAGGGGAATGAATTGGAAGATTGGGACTGACATATATACACTACCATGTGTAAAACAGATAGCTAGTGGGAACCTGCTGTATGGTGCAGGGACCTCAGCTTGGTGCTGTTTGAGGACCTGAAAGGGTGGGATGGGGGTGGTGGTGGTGGGAGGGAGGTCCAAGAGAGAGGAGATATATGTATACAGCTGATTCATTTCGTTGTACAGCAGAAACTAACACAACATTGTAAAGCAACTATAAAAGGAATGAAATTGGGTCATTTATAGAGATGTGGATGGACCTAGAGTCTGTCATAAGAGTGAAGTAAGCCAGAAAGAGAAAAACAAATATTGTATATTAACGCATATATGTGGAATCTAGAATAAACGGTACAGATGAAGCTATTGGCAGGGCACAAATAGAGATGCAGACGTAGAGAATGGACATGTGGACACAGGGGGAAAGGGGAATGAATTGGAAGATTGGGACTGACATATATACACTACCATGTGTAAAACAGATAGCTAGTGGGAACCTGCTGTATGGTGCAGGGACCTCAGCTTGGTGCTGTTTGAGGACCTGAAAGGGTGGGATGGGGGTGGTGGTGGTGGGAGGGAGGTCCAAGAGAGAGGAGATATATGTATACAGCTGATTCATTTCGTTGTACAGCAGAAACTAACACAACATTGTAAAGCAACTATACCCCAATAAAAATAAATAAAAGGCACTATGAATTGGAAAACAATTGCTATGATAGAGAATTTGTTTTTAAACGCTGTATTTAAAACACATTAAAAATCCTCACATAAATCAGTAAATATGATCACAATAAGACAAACTGGACAGGAATTCCCTGGTAGTCCAGTGGTTAGGACTTTGCACTCTCACTGCCAAGGGCCCGGGTTCAATCCCTGGCTGGGTAACTAAAATCCCACAAGTCATGTGGTACAGCCAAAAAAAAAAAAAAACAGAAAGACAAACTGGGTGACAGATATGAGAAAACAATTCATAAAAGAAAGACACAAAGTCTCATTTTTTTAAAAATCAGGCAAAAATTTTAACTTCACTCTCAATTTAGCAAAGGCATTATATTTTCAACTACCAAATTTGAAAACAATTAATGCTTCAACCTAGTATTAGCATGCTTATAAAGAAATTGGCATTTGTATGAAACGCTTATGGAAAATGTAAATCACACAAATTTTCTATGTGGCAATTACACAAATAGAACCTTGAAAATGTGCATATCATTTAATCAAGCAGTTCAATATCTAAAAATTTATCTTAAGAACACACTAAAATGTATATAAAATTTTAGCTTACATACTGCTTGTTGAAATATTTGTCACAATGGAATATTGAAAAAATCCAAGTGCTCAACAACAGGATTTTTCTAAAGAAAATTTGGTGTTGTCATATGATAGAATAATATGCAGGCATAAAAATGACTGCATACGAGAACAAAGAAAACAAAAAGCAGTTTTTTAAAAAGGGAGTACAGCATGAGCACATGTTTATAAAAGAACTAACCAAGTAACAAATAAAAATATTTATGGTATAAAATGTAGGAATATATATGTCCTTTAGTTTTTTCATGTGTGTTTTCTAAATGGACTCTAATGAGCATATGTTCGCTTACTGGCAAAGGAAAATTCAAATTAGTTTAAATTTAATGGGAGGAAAAAATGGACACTGTGGTCCAGCAGAAGTTTCACTGAAACCACACTCAAAAACTGAAACTGTGCAATTAGTGCTGCATCGATAGTTTTAAGAAACAAAAAGTTTGAGTCCTTGAGTCTTTTGTCGACTTGGGACTGCTCATGAAATGGGGATTTCCCCTGAAGGCTTCCTCCACTCTCACTGAAATCCCACAGAAAAATTGAACCCTGGCTCTTTCATCTCTAGCTCCATCACCCAGAGTCAGGTTTACTATGTACATTCACAAGATTCCGTGAACTCTGCTCATACATCTCCATCATCACTGCTACCAGCTAGTCTAAACCAGCACTGCCTCTCACCTGGAGAGAAAACTATCTCATTAAGGATTTCTCTAATTTCATTCCTGTTTCCCTATAATCCATTCTCCACAAAGAGCCAGAATGATCACAAATCAGATTATGTCAGTTTCTACTTAAATCCTACTGATGGCTTCTAGTTGCACTTCAAATAATAATTAAACCTTTATAATAATTTACAAATTCCTATAAGGTTTGGCCTCTCTTTCCTTAGGGTATTTGCACTCACAATTCCTTCTCTTTGAAACACACAGCCCTGGATCTTCTCCTGGCTGAAAATTTATTTCAACTCAAATGCCACCTCCTCATGGATGCCTTCCTTAACCAGCCAAAGCTAATTGTCCTCCCCTCTTGCAACCATGTCCTTTTTTCATATTGTTCTATCTACTGGTGTTCATTGCATTTATTACTCAGAAATTACCTTGTTCATTTACATTTTAAAATAATTTATTTTCTGTATCAACTGGAATTTGATGACAGAAGTATTGTGTAGTTCTCCATTGTATCTCAAGTCTCTAGATCTTTGCCTGGAAAAGAGCAGGTGATTCACTGGAGACATATAAATTATAGGAAATTGCCTTTATCAAAGAGAGATGAAAAGAATTACCAAACTTCCCAGCAAATTTGAAGCCACTTCCACAATTCTATTATAAAACATTTGGTGTTTTTCCAATTTTCAGTTTACTCTAATTGTGTAAAAAAGGTTTAATCCACCCAGTGCCCAGATCTTGGTTTCCAACACCACTCTCCAATAAAAAGCAACAGTGCTCCTTACAGATATGGCTGATTATAAGACTAGGGCAGGGAATATACAAGATGAGCCTGGAACATCTTGTTCTAGTGCTAGAACTTTTCTATTTACTTTTCTTCAAAATTTTATAGTGGGTCTACCTTCTGTAAAAGAAAGTAGATTACAGCTATTACAATGTTTGTGGTGGAAATGTGGACTACTGACTATCTGGACTATTGGGTTGGCCAAAAAATTCATTTGGTTTTAAATAAAAATAAAAGACACTTTTTGTTTTCACCAAGAACTTTATTGAACAATGTATTCACTAACCAAATGAACTTTTTGGCCAACCCAATATGATCAAAAGGGTGGAAATGTCAAACAGGATGTTTGACCTACCTACACAAACTCATGTGTAGATAAAGACAAATATATCCAGATGTTCAGGGCAGCATTCTTTACAATAGTAAAAAAAAAAAGTGGTAATAACCCTAAATATACATTGCTATGGAATTGTTAATCATTTGTGATACAGTCCTAGTTTACAGTTTAATGTAATATCACCAGGAAAAATTTATACTTTTGATTTGCAAAGTCACCTCCACCTCTGCTTCCACCCACTCAAATTTCTCTAAACCCAAATGCAATAAGGCAGAGAACACACTAATATGTTAATATTATAGGGAGATAAGCGAACAGCTTTTACTTTTGAGTTTTAATGTGATTTCACTTCATGTTCTTGATGCAGGCCATCTTTTCCTACATAGAAATAATATTTCGGTAGGCACTACTATATAGCTAACGGTATTCATCATTACCATTAAAATGTATATAAAATTCTAATGCTCTTAAAATCAGTATAATATGAAATTACATTTTGATGATTAAAAGCTTAGTTGCCAGGCTTCCCTGGTGGCGCAGTGGTTGAGAGTCTGCCTGCCGATGCAGGGGACACGGGTTCATGCCCCGGGTCTGGGAAGATCCCACATGCCGCGGAGCGGCTGGGCCCGTGAGCCATGGCCGCTGAGCCTGCGCGTCCGGAGCCTGTGCTCCGCAACGGGAGAGGCCACAACAGTGAGGGGCCAGCGTACCGCAAAAAAAAAAAAAAGCTTAGTTGCCTTCATTGGAATGATGACCTTTCTTCTTTTTTGAATCCTAAAGCAAGAACTTTTCCCAACATAGCAAATAATTTTTTTCATATATCTTACTTTGTTATATTTAAACATTAGAGAAAATCATGTTAAACTTGTATTCTAGACATAAGATATGTGAAGTAGGTACCAGCAAAATCCAAATCCACAGTATTTTAAAATACAAAATTTATATTAAAATCACTTGAATTATTTTCCAAATTGGTTTCCCTTTGAAATAAGCTTGTTTGTAACCATCATCAGTATTTAAAGCACACTGAGCAAATTGCATTAATAATTTATAGAGCAAAAGGTGATACAAATAGGAAAAGTAGTGGGTTTTTCTTTTTTTTTTCTATTGGAAGCATCTGAAAGTGATATGAAGTTGATATTAAAAGTATTTGTGAACTTTGTTAGAAAAGTTTTTTTCAATAGAAATTTTAGAAGATCTTGATGTGTACCTTTTAGCATGTTTGCTTAGAACAGAAATCTGAAAAATATTATTCTAAGACCTGCCTTGTGTTTCCTATGACTTATTATAAAATTACAACATTATAAAATAAGTATTTTTCAAAGGGAATTAACAACAAACAAAAGATAGAGTTCAATCCCTTGAAAGTACACTGAATTGAGAAGTGATGACCTAGTGTAACTGTGCAGGATCCTATGGGGCCTTCCCGGGACAGACTACCACCGCCCCTTATGATGTCTTACACCTGCCTCTTGTCTGTAGAAAAACTTCAGCCAAAAATAAATTTAATCAGAGAAGTAAGAAAATGCAGAAAGAAAGGAAAACTGTCAAGCAAGACAAAATAATATCAGTTTAGCCATTAAACAAAGTCAAGGAAGGACCTTTAGTTCTTCCTCAAGGGCTAGAGATAATATTCCGAGCCATGTCCTTTGAGCTGTTTTGCAGATACTGAAAACCCCACCAGGTGGAAGAAGTTGACTGTTTGCTGACCACAACCCCCTAGACCCCAGACCGGTTGGAACCAGAAGGACTAGCTGACCAGAAATTTGTGGCTCAGATCACAAGCAAGACATCATGGCTACTTGGAACCACATGATCAAGACAATCATCTCTAAAAATAAGAGATTACCCCCTTCCCAGGAGGTAACCCTTTCCTCTTTTCCCTATATAATCTCTGAACAAAACCTGGGGAGTTGGGGAATTGGTTTTCTTAGACAAAAGTCCACCTTCTCCCCAGGATTGAAGGTTTCCTCAATAGTTATCTTTCATTTTACCCAATACTTGTCTCTCAGTATTGGATTCTTCAGCGACAAGCAGCCCAACCTGAGTTTGGTTACACTAGGTTTGCTGCTGCATAGTTAGCACTTTCCTCAGAACCTCTACTGCCAAGCATTGTCCATGACAATGGGTGCTAATGGAATTGAACTTGAATTAGGGTTCCCATTTCAAGTCACCAATTGTCCCATCTGTGCCCCCCAAACTGCCCATGCTGCTGGTCAAGAAAATATGGAGACAAATAAACATCAAGTTCTGAAATGCATAAGGGTTAAGAGTTCCACAGCTGGCAATAGAAACCCCACTTTTTTTAGTAACAAAAGAATAAAAGCAAACACAAATAAAATTTAATTCTGTCTTAATATTTTAATAATTGCAAATTTGAGGCTAGACAATGATACTCTCATTTATAAAGCTTAGAAGCTGAATGAGGTAGTTAGGAACATATCTAAAGGTGACCCCTGAAAGAAGAAGACAGGAGGGAAGAAAAGAACACAGGAGGGGCAGGGGTGAAATCTGCTTTACAGTGTTGCCCAAGGTCAGCCCTGAGGGAAGGTAAGTCATCTGTGTCTGTACTGCCACCTAAATGTCTGTTTCTGTTCTCACTATGGCCTGTCAGGCTCACCATATAACTCAATAGAGTCAGGTCTTAAAACAAGGAAGTAATATTCTACCCAAGCAATTCTAAACTGAACTGAATTAATCTGACCCGAGAAAGCAGATCTTTCAGAGGCTTCAGTGTGAAGGATGGGATTCTTCATCATGCCTGTGCCTTCTTCAAGGCTTCACATTCCTGTCCCATGGCATGTGATTGCAATGGAATGCCTAGAAGAGATGGGCTCTAGGAAAGATGTGAGAGGATTCTGGAACTGTCAATAGAAAGGGAGAAAGAAAGAACTTCTTTATAAAGGAGGTTAGTTCGCCCTAAGGAAAGGACACGTAATTAAATTGACTTTCTTTTCTCTTTACACACACCCTTGTGAGAGTACTTATGAAATGGAGGAAGGAAAAGGCAAGAGTTTGAATATTTAATGCCGATGCTGGCAAACCAGCCCTTACTAATCAAACTAACTAGATACGTATAATAGATATGTGTTGGTCTAATCTTATGCATGTTCAAAATAGAACCTGTTGTTTCTTGTTTGTTTTTTTTGTTTGTTTTCTTTTTGTTTTTGCGGTACGCAGGCCTCTCACTGTTGTGGCTTCTCCCATTGCGGAGCACAGGCTCTGGACGCGCAGGCTCAGCGGCCATGGCTCACGGGCCCAGCTGCTCCGCGGCATGTGGGATCCGCCCGGACCGGGGCACGAACCCGTGTCCCCTGCATGGGCAGGTGGACTCTCAACCAGGCGCCACCAGGAAGCCCAGAACCTGTTTTTAAACAGGTCATTCCAACTAAGAAACAGATAACTGAAGCGGGTACAATAAGCTTACTGTGAAACAATGTTATTAGTTGCCAAATCAAGAATTAATGTGACTAAAATATTCTCTGATGGAAAGTGTTTTGATACTGAGGATTAATTATTTCTTCCAGAAAGTCCATATGCCACAAATAGCCTTTTCTGAGGAACCAACTAATTTAAATAGAAGAGATATTTTATCCTACAGACAAGGATTTAATTTCCAAGAACAGGGCATCTAAAGTGAGCTATATTAGCTTTCCTTTATATCATCTCCTACCCCTTCTTCCGGTCTCAAAGAAAAAAACATTCTTGAACCTTCCCTGTCTTGTCTCCTGTAGGAATTTAATTTATTTTTTTGTTTCTTTTTTCTTCACTTTCTCTCTACTGACTTTATATCCTTACTCTGTGAAGGGGCTTCTCTAACCCTAACTAAAATCGAACTTTACCCCTCAAGATTAAAAAATGTTATCTTTATTTCCTTTCACTGATAAATGTCTTAAAATCTAAAATCACTCTTCAGCTTTCTGTTTCCCATTTAGCCCTCTGTCCAAGCCCATGTCTATGCAAATCTACTAAACCTCTTCTTTTAAAATCCATCCATGACCTAATAATAACAAAGTCCATCAGCTCCTACCTTATTCTCTTATTAATCACTTTATGGGTTTGCTATTGGTAGTCAGTTTAACTGCTTTGTCTCCTATGACACTGTTATTACTCTAATTTATCCCATTATTTTTTTACAATTAATATTCTCTCTAAACTTGTTTTACTCCACCTACTCTTAAAGTTATATCCCAGTCATTTTCACTCCACTTTTATTCCCTATTGATGTTCATTTATGTGTGACCTAATTCTTGCCAGAGCTTCATACATCCATATATTCAGCTTTAGCTTCTAATCGGATACTTGGATGTAAAATTTTCACATTCTTCCATAACATCTCTATGTGAGAGTATGTGTTAGTATGTAAAAGCATAACATCAAAAGCCAGATTCATTATCCTTACTTTTACTGTTCCAAGGGAAAAAAATACAACACCCTCACGCTTCAACAGATTGGATTATTTACCATTCTTTATAATTTCCCTACATAATGTCCAATAGTTCACTATTTCTTTGTATTTGCCTGCCTCACCTTTGTGCCTGGAAAGAACAACTTTATATTTTTATTAAATTATACCCAACTCACTCTTAAAGATATAATTTAACTATCATATCCCCTTAACATCATTTTCTCTGGGCTCTAAGTTCCTCATGGACAGAAATTGTGACTGTTGGCTTATTCTGAATCTAAGGATGTACACAGTGCCTGGCTCCAGACAGGTGCTCATATACCTGTCCCATTCACTTTCCCACCCTTCTTCATTTTCATTCTGATGTTTATAATATTTTGAGCTATAGTACTATCTGTACATGCACATTTCCATGTTAAACTCCATGAGATAAACTATGTACCTTTGTTTATATCTCAATCTGTACCATGGACCGTTCTTGGCAGGTCTGTGGTACTCTGTAAATGTTGTATGTAAAAGTGACATATTTTAATCTCCTTTTTTCCCCTCAAGATATTGAAGAAGTAGGGTGCAGCCTGTGCACAGGAGGTTAAAAAAAAAAAGGAAGGCGAGGGCATGAGAGGATGTTCTTGTAGGGGTCGGTCGACCATACTTATAGTCTGTTCTATTAGGTAGGAGGAATAGAGTCGGGAGCTAGTATGTGACCACCCATATCATTCATGGGCATAGAGTAGAATAATATACCTCATTGAATGGGGAAAGAAGAATACTAAGAAACAGAGAATCTCCATAGTTGTTGTTTTAGTTTTCTTGGATGCCTTGTCAAGAGCCCTGAGAAAATTGAACACTGTATATAATATACCATTGAGCACAAAATTTGCCCAGACACACACACACACACACACACACACACACACACACACACACACATGCACAGAGTCAATATCAGTACACCTGGTATATGCCATTTGGATATGTTCACACTAGAGGTAAACTGTGTTACTGCTATGAAAGATTGAACACTGTCTGCCAATCAGCGTTCTAGTCTTGCCTATGATTCTAGTTATGTGGCTCTGGGAATTCCACTTAATCTCTTGGCCATAAGTGTTTTTAGTTAAATAATGAGATAGATAAATGTTAATAATCTGTGTTCCTAAAATTTTTTCATGTATATAGAATCGTATGGAACTTAAATCTCTTTATAGATTCCAAATGTCAAAGAATGAATTTTTTTTTCTTGGTGGTTTGAACCATTTTGTAAAATCATTCTCCAAAGCTTTCACAACCTCTGACACAGCACAACTACCAGTTTACAGAAAAAATGATGAGTAAGATAGAAACATCCTTCTGCACCCTCCACCTGCCACCTCCACCACCGGCACCACACACATCCATACAGACACACTGCTCTTTCGAAAGAGGAAGGAATGAGATATTTAAAAACAATCTTACCAAAATAATTTTTAAATATTTTTATATTTCATTATAAATTCATCTAAATGACAGTTGGGACTTTTAAATACAGGATTTCTATATTGCTTTCTTCCTGTTAATTTTATAGTAATAAAAAGAGAATTTAGGGCAAAGCATGAGAAGCAGCAGAAAAGCAAGGCGGTTGCATGCAATTTCCAGCTCCTGAGTCATTCCACTCTTTAGCACAGCTAATGTCACATGATGAAAAATACTTTTAAATGTGAGCATCTTACACAACATCAACTATTTTAAATGGCCACAGTCCTATCATCACAAATCCACCACAATCTAAGAAAAATTCATTTTCTCAGCAATTAATTTGTTTTCAGTTTACTCCTCACATCCATACTGGAGGGAGGGGGCAGGGTCTGTACCATCATTCCAAGTCTACTAAGCACATTACATAAATCTTCCACTCATGTGGGAGAAATGACTTACATATTTTTCCTAAAAGGGAAAAAAGCATAAATAATCTGTACCATCATTACTGGCAGGAATTGTTCAGAAGGCCTTTGGGCTCAAGATGTTGGCGTGCCTCGGAAGCTGCTATCAGAAGGCTCAGCCCTGGGCTTTGGCAAAGGAACTGCCATGTTAATCTGCTTCATTACATTTCTACAATTTGTTCACCCCATTAAGGAGCAGTGTTTGCCTTGTGAAAGGAAGATCTATCCTTCACTTTGAAAGCTTTACCTTCAAAAGGTATACAAATATGGCCACAGACAGACACTAAAGGCCAGAAAGCCAAAGAAATATTAAAATACAGCATGTCAGAGTCAGAGCTCATTTCAGTCTAAGAAGATTTAAAGATGCAGAACAGCCAGAATTACAGCTTTTTAATCTCTTAGATCCAAATCTAAGCTCACAAAGCACACATTTTAAATGTCATCATTAACATAAATAACAATTCATTGAAAGGTCAAAGATAGAATCATGTTGGCTTACCTGAAATAAAGGAAATTGTAAATCATAGATCAGAATCCACGTATGTGTTAAATACAATATTCTCCAACACAGTTATTCAGAATTCCCACTAGAGCAGAAAGTAAAATCTCACGTGTTCCATCCTCACTGAAGGGGAAAAAACAAGAAAGAACGACCGCAGCATCCTCTCTGTTTCTGCCTTAGCTTTCTGTTCTGACACATACTCAATGGTACCCACTGTCTGTTAGAAAGCAGCATGCTAAATTTAAAAAAAAAATAAATAAATATAACGCAGCATCTTACATGACAGCTCCATCTCCTGGCCAAAAGTGGAATTATTTTCATTAATGATCCCTTGGCAATGCCACATCTAGTAAGTTTGATGTGGTTATAGCCCATAATTTCACTGTATTTGAAATCAACTACCTTAATTAATTGTAAAGTAAACATTTCAGAAGGATTAGCGTATGATTTTTTCTTAATTTGTAGTCCTACTTTGGGATTTACTTCAATTTACTTACATTGTATTTAAATTAAATGGAACCTTGTCATAGCATTATTAAAAATGTACTGCTTACCTAAAAACTTATTTAACTTTATTTGCCATCTGCAAAAATAATATATATCTCCTACAAAATAATTTTGGATGTCAAATTTATATTTCTTGAACACCACTTTGTGGAGATATATAGGTTTTTGCTACTAGAGAAATTCGGCATTATGTTGTTGTTATTAATGTTATTTGGGGGTGTTAAAGGATTGAAGTTAACGCAGGACAATGAAATTAATAAAAGGCAAACTAGAAGATCTTTAGTTGACTCAAGCTTTTTAAGATATTTCAAAATATACAAATATCAAATTACATGCTACATGAAATTTGATAATTGTAGTACCCTATAGTGTGTAGTTATATCTTATTAGAAGGATAAGAGAAAAATTAAATTATTATAAGAATGCATTTAGTAAATAACATCAGTTATACTGAGCATATTATGTGCTCAATATGTATTCGTTTATTTTTTCTATGGTTAATTGTGAAGTCCTGGTTAATTGTTAAATTTTGAAATAAATATATAGATTGTCCTTCTTCAACATTTTCACAATACCATTTAAATTTGAAGACATATGTATGAACTAAAGTTCTCCCTACTAGTCTGATATTCCGAAGCCTTTCACTCGCTGCCACTGCAGAAACACTGTGACGCTGTCCGAGGTGCTGAAAACCACTTTCAGAACTCAAAGGTTCTAGGTCTTAAACTGGTCTGAAATGTTGTCTTTGTAATATTTCACATAAATTTTATTTTTAACAGTACTATATAATTCAGAATAAGTGACAGTATCTAAGATACAAATGTCTAAGTAATATTTTATCCACAGAATATATAGTATACATATTGACCAGAAGCCATAATGCAGATGAATCTATTCAATAAAAATATGATTATAAGTCACACTTTCTTTGGATCCTCCACATAATATTTAATTTTATTCTTGATGATGTTATATTATGCAGATTGTTCCAGCATAAGTTCCCACATTGAATAGATGAAGTTACTTAAGTCTACTCTTCAGTAATTCGCTCAGAGTTAATTAATAAGCAAGTCAGAAGAACAAACCTAGTTCTCTAAATTTTACCTTACTTCTATTTCTATAATATCATTAAGGTATATTTGTATTATTTTAAAAATACATAATAACATTGCACAACTAAAAAATTAAAGTGACTTGGCAGATCAAATTATTTAAATATGTACACTCAAACTATTCCCTCTCATAAGTTTCCTGCAAAAACAGGATACTGTTATAATCCCTCAGGGCACATAAGTTATGATAATTTCTCTTCAATTTTTCAGCAAAGCACTCCTAATGGTCAAAAAAGATTGAACTCATAAGATTAGAATCTGAGATGTCACAAACATGAAATATCACTGAAGCTTCACTTTATCTTTAAAATCATGGAAACTTTATAATAATTTATAACATTTAAACACTTTTCTTAAAACATCAATTATTATACCATTATTTTGAATGTAAATTTTACCCTTTAGGAAGATGTGCCTAACTTATCTTGGGATTTTATGGATCTCCAGGCATGCCACCACATGCTCCTGGGGACACAATACCCCCAGCGTGAGGACTATGAGATTATGGGACATAAAATTAATTTATCTCGGCAAATAGGTAATTACTTAAAAGTTTTTTTTCATGTATTCCTTTCCAGCATAAAATTTCAGGTTTGACTAATCACAAAACCAGGAGTCCAATATTAATAAGTGATACCTTAAAAAATTATAAAATATATTTGCATTCTTCATTTTTAGTGTGCTCTGTAAAAGTCACTGTGGCAAATTGTAAATATTGTCACAATCCTTTTCTCCTCCTCACGTTCATGTCTTTTGCAATGTGAGTACCATTAAGAGATGGAGACTATTTTTTCATCTTTTTTTTTAACATCTTTATTGGAGTATAATTGCTTTACAATGGTGTGTTAGTTTCTGCTTTATAACAAAGTGAATCAGTAATACATATACATATGTTCCCATATCTCTTCCCTCTTGCATCTCCCTCCCTCCCACCCTCCCTATCCCACCTCTCTAGGTGGTCACAAAGCACCAAGCTGATCTCCCTGTGCTATGCGGCTGCTTCCCACTAGCTATCTATTTTACATTTGGTAGTGTATATATGTCCATGCCACTCTCTCACTTTGTCCCAGCTTACCCTTCCCCCTCCCGATATCCTCAAGTCCATTCTTTAGTAGGTCTGTGTCTTTATTCCCATCTTGCCCCTAGGTGCTTCATGACCTTTTTTTTTTTTTCTCTTAGATTCCATATATGTGTGTTAGCATACAATATTTGTTTCTCTCTTTCTGACTTCACTTCACTCCATATGACAGACTCCAGGTCCATCAACCTCACTACAAATAACTCAATTTCGTTTCTTTTTATGGCTGAGTAATATTCCATTGTATATATGTGCCACATCTTCTTTATCCATTCATC